>NW_027364758.1:0-179073 GCF_046119375.1 Phyllobates terribilis
CATCACCATAGGTCACGATCCTAACCAGAATAATGTTTAACCGCAAATGCGTTTCCGACTTGCATCTTTAGTTATTGCAATAGGATAGGATAGATACACAATTCCAGTTAAAGGGAATCTGTCAGAAGGTTTTGCTACGTAATCCGAGATCAGCATGATGTAGGGGCAGAGAGCCTGATTCCAGCGATGTATCACTTACTAGACTGCTTGGTGCAGTTTTGATAGAATCCCTGTTTTCTCTGTTGTAAATGAAGCAGTGCTCAGAATGTTAAGCCCTGTGTAACCCCGCCCACGCTGGCAGATTCCTGTGTACAAACTGCAAATCAGTGGTGAGGGCGGGGTTACACAGATGAGCCTGACTGGCCTGTACCTGAGACCTAGTCAGGCAGTGATCATCTCCTGTTGATAAAACATGGATTGTATTGAAACTACAACACACAGCCTAATAAGTGACACATCCCTGGAATCAGGATGTCTTGCTCTACATCATGCTGCTCTCAGATTAAGTAGCAAAAATCTGCTGACAGATTCCCTTTAATAAAGTACATGTCCTGTTTTGTATCTCCCAGAGCAATGTCATCAGTGTCGCTCACCACCAATGCAGATGTGAGTGGTGCCGGACAACCTCTTTATGTCAAATAATTCCCTGCAGAGCTGGCATCCATCTGAGGAGATGTACACAGATCTGCCTGACAGGTGGGTGGAGATGAATTGGTTGATATATCCCACTCTTAGTCCACTTGGCTAAAAAGATGATTTGCATCCAGGGAAGAGGGACAGAGGGGCAGCAACACAAGAAAAGCAACGCCGTATTCAGAACAGGGGCATTTACACCAGGTAAAAAATTACATCGTTATGGAAAGTGACAGGTTCTCTTTAAAGGGATTTCAGAAGACTGAGAACACCTACAACACCTGAAATGGATGACCCACATCTCTGGTTTACTCTATTATGACCGGCTATTAATGGAAAAAGTATGGAAATGGGACCAGTCGTGTGCAGGGTCCTCACATACAAAGGTTGAAAAAAAAAGATGATGGGGCTGGTATCTACTATAGACAAGTTGTGGGGCCGCACATCAACTAGTCCATAAACCTCCTGCAATCAGCAGCAAACCAAAGACAAGTGCGAAGCATCATGCTCCGTGTGCATTACCTAATTCCCTATTAGTTATTAATTTGTGGGGATCATTTGGGACATTAATTTGACTGCTGGTTCTATTAGCTCAATAGGTCCACAGGAATCCTTGATTAGTTTAGGAAAGGGCATCCACTATGGTTACTGGACACATGAAGTCCCCCACAACCACGATACCCATACACAATAGATACAAGTTAGAAAGTCTTGCCCTGTTGAACACTACACCTGACTTGAGGCCACCACATCTTGGTTGTCCAATGTTCTTGCTTCTCTAGGGCTCTTCTCAGATATTCATTATACCAGCTCCCCAGAATACCAAAGCTAGGGTGGATGACCGCGAGTCCTGGTGGTGGTCATAACTGCGGCCACCCAGGGGCAATACTCCATAACAACAATCCCCTGAGGTGGTGTAGGATGTAAGGACCTATTCACACTACATTCAGCGCTGCATTCAGGTCTTTACACAAGGCTTACAACTGAATCCCTGAAATTCAGGATTGTGCTGTCTGAAATGAGACATCTGAAAGCAGAGCAAATGGAGCCTAAAGATTCATACTTTAGGCTCAATTTGCCTTTGTTCAAATCAATGGAAAAAAATCCCCATCTCTACATGTCTGACAGCCATTCTATTCCAGCGTCAGTTGAATTCCAACCACAGTCCACCTCATTCTACTTAATGTGCTTCTGATTAGGTGATCACCTGAACCAAATCTTATGTAACCAGGGAAAGGATAAAAAACACTGCTGTGGTCTTCACAATCCTCTTGCAATAGGACAAGCTGGATGGCAAAACAAGTGCTAGGAATAGCACAAAAGTAATATGAATGAAAAACTAACTTTTAACCATGCCAAAGGAGTTGAAAAGAAGTCTTGAGTGAGGAAAAGAAGGGCTCAATTCTGGCTTCTCTAGCAGAGGGATACAGTGAGCGTCATGTTGCCTCCATCCTTAAAATTTCAAAGACGGCAGTCCATTACAACAAGGTCAAGCAGCAGACATTGGGGACAACAAAGCTACAGACCGGCAGAGGGCGAAAGCGACTCTCCACTGACCGGGATGACCGTCATCTTATTCCAATGTCACTCAGCAACCGCAGGATGACATCAAGTGACCTACAGAAGGAATGGCAAATGGCAGCTGAGGTGAAGTGCACGGCAAGAACAGTTCATAACTGGCTCCTAGAGACCTCAAGCCATGTAAAGCTAGAAAAAAGCCTTTCATCAATGAGAAGCAAAGGAGAGCCAGGCTGAAGTTTGCCAAAGACCATAAGGATTGGACCATAGAGGACTGGAGTAAGGTAATCTTCTCTGATGAGTCTAATTTTCAGCTTTGCCCAACACCTGGTCGTCTAATGGTTAGACAGAGACCTGGAGAGGCATACAAGTCACAGTGTCTTGCACCACTGTGAAATTTGGTGGAGGATCGGTGATGATCTGGGGATGCTTCAGCAAGGCTGGAATTGGGCAGGTTAATCTTTACGAAGGACGTATGAATCAAGCCGCATACAAGGTTATTCTTGAAAAACCACTTGCTTCCTTCTGCTCAGGCAATGTTCCCCAACTCTGAGGACTGGTTTTTCCAGCAGGACAATGCCCCATGCCACACAGCTAGGTCAATCAATGTGTGGATGAAGGAGCACCACATCAAGACCCTGTCATGGCCAGCCCAATCTCCAGACCTGAACCCCATTGAAAACCTCTGGAATGTAATCAAGAGGAAGATGGATAGTCACAAGCCATCAAACAAAGAAGAACTGCTTACATTTTTGTGCCAGGAGTGGCATAAGGTCACCCAAAAGCAGCGTGAAAGACTGGTGGAAAGCAGCCAAGACGCATGAAAGCTGGGATTAAAAATCATGATTATTCCACCAAATATTGATTTCTGAACTCTTCCTGAGTTAAAACATGAGTATTGTTGTTTCTAAATGAATAAGAACTTGTTTTCTTTGCAGTATTTGAGGTCTGACAGCACTGGTTCTCTGGTTCTCTGTTTCTTTTTTATTATTTTGACGATTTCTCATTTGCTGCAAATAAATACAAAATTTTTAGCTTTGAATTTCGGAGACAAGTTGTCAGTAGCTTATAGAATAAAACAACAATGTACATTTTACTCAAAAATAGACCTATAAAGAGAAAATCAGAGAAAATGAAAATGAGCTGTGTATATATAGATATATATAGATATATACACACACACATTATATACATACACACATTATATTATATACACACACACATATATATGTGGCGCCCCTGAGGGTTCGGTCACCACAGAGGTACTGCATCTCACCCAGAGCTGTGGTATCTCACTCTCAGGTAAGGAAGGAGTACAGCTCAGGACCCCAACACCTGCATTCATTACACCACACTTCAGAGGGCGAGGCGAGATTGCTCCTACGGGAGAGCACAGTCCCTGGTCCCTGGCTGGAGTGGGGAGAACCTAGTAAAGGGGTGTGGGTGGAGGACGTAGTTAAGGGGAGCACATAGAAGGAAGATATAAAAAGAGAAACCATCTTAGAAAGACAGATTAGTCTGAGGAGGAAAGTGCCAGGAGCAGAGGCTCTGTAGGAGCTCTTTTCCAGAGGCGGGCCTAGCCAGTGACGCCCAAGGCTGAGAGGAAGAAGAGAAGGAGAGGAGAGGGAGCAGGAAGGCTCCAGGAACCAGAAGAAAGGATCCCAGGGGTACAGGCAGTGCGAGAGGCCACCCGTACGCCCGAATCTGCCGGGAGGTGGAGGGGTCAGGCTGCATACAGGGAACTGGTCCCTCAACTAGTAGAAGATTGCACGTCTTAGCTAGAAACCGGAGGCTGCAGTATTTCATGTCCAGTAGCCAACATTCCATACCAGTCTCACCAGGAAGGTAGCTATATAGGACCCAGGGGACGGAACAGACGTCGCCCACCAAGGCCCGCAGGTACTGGACTGGGACACTTGGTATGAGGTTCAGGGAGACAGCCAGAGAGAGGACACAGAAGGGGGTCCTGCTATGTACTCCGGAGTTACCTGGGGGTGGACTGAACCCCTCACTGAGTAAATGCAGCACGGCACGGGAAGTTACCTTGACGTCTGTAACTTGGACTGCAATAACCGTGAGTAAAGATCCAGAGCACTGCACCACCTTGTCTGTGTTTCTTGCAGCGCCATCACTCCCTGCACTACAACGCCCAGCGCAACCTACAACAACATCTACACTGCCCTGGAGCTATCTCTTCCTGTGGAGAGCCACACCATCCCTGCTGCAGTAACATCAGCTTCAGAGGACGGCTCCACAGCAGCCGCTCCCTTTAGCCGCATTCCACAGGTGGCGTCACAAACTTTAACATAAACTATAAAAATCCCCTGTAAATATATCCCCTTTTATTGACCGCCCTGGATCACGAACCGGGTCACCGCCACTGTGACATCCCCCAGCATCTACCGGCCCGGCACCGGGTACCCCACGGCCCAGCGGGCGCGTCATATATATCGGCAGAACATCCCTCTCAAAGTCTGCACCGCTCTCGCTCACTAACTCAAGCAACCTGCACCGCCTCGCACCCCGCTAGCTCACGCACACAGCACCCCCTTGCATCCCTCTATCCCACACACCCTGCACATCCATGCACACTTATCAACTGTGCGAAGTTCACTGGTAAAATACTGGAGGGGAAATATGTGTCAATCAGGATGTTACCATCAGTGATATGAACCCGGAAAAATGCTCCAGCATACTAAGTGCTGAGAGGGGTTAATCGACCATGCTAAGGGCTGGGTTTAGTGAACAGCTAAAGAGTGGGTTGTTCACCATATCTCCACCCCAGGGTATGGGCCAGAAGGTAAATATGAAGCTTTTGGACTCATTCAGTGTTTGGTGTGTCTGGAGATGAGAGCACCAGAGCTGTGCTCATGTTAAAAAGAACTGAACCTATTTTTGTTTTCCATTGAGCCAGAAGGGCCGTGTTTGTTTTCCTAATTTTGGACTGGTTTATGCAGTACAATTTTAATAAATCAGTTGAAAACTTAAACAGAAAATGTTCCTGTATCTACCTCTAAGAAGCTGAGTGAGTCGACCTACTATACCACACACCCTGCACCCCTTTATCCCACACCCCTTACTACTCAGATGTGTTTTCTTCCATTTGGACAAGAAGCTGATTAGTGCGCCCCAGCAACCTGCCACCCTAGGCACCCGCCCTCCAGTGCCTAGCGGCTAATACTGCCCTGCTCAGGAATAAAAACAAACTCAAATCTGTCTTGGACAAAACAAGATAGACTGCCAGAACAGTGAGGTGTCAGGTTACACCTGCATTTATACTGCAAGGAGAGGGAAGGGAGAGGAGGGGGCAGAGACAAAAAGACACAGGCGGATGGAGCCACAGCTTATAGGTAATGTATTTCTCTTTGATGGATTTACAGCCGCAGCACAGTAATGCTGTATAATGTCCACATTGCTTCTGTTGCTACTGTCTTTGTGCTTAGAGCAAGAGCAGCAAGAATCCATCATGTCCGTGTACGGTATAGACATCATAGTAGCTAATCTCCACCCACTAGCTCAGAGACGACTGAAAATCAGAGATAGAGCCTGCAGAGGGGAAACTGATGAAAACACACGATTCAAGTCATATAATAACCAGAAATTGTGACAGCCTGTTCTGACTAGTCACCTGAAAGGACAGGTACCCTTTAAAAGGAATCTGTCAGAAGGATTACACGCCTCAAACTATTTATATGCACATGTAACTCTTGCAAATACAAGTACCGTCATTCCTTTTGCTAGAGTCTATTCCTCCGTTACAGAGAAAGCTTCATTTGAATGGATAAGCAAACGAGGCTGAAGTACTTTGGGTGTGTGGAAGCACTTCCAATGCCTCTGCTCTTCCCAGCTGTATTTCCCACCTATTGATGCCTTTTGCTTAACTGTCTCCTCCTTTTGGATTCTGGTCGATCAGATGCCCCTGCAGAGCAGACCCTGGTACATGTGAGTAATTGGTAAAGAGATTATGTGGCGCCCCTGAGGGTTCAGTCGCCACAGAGGTACCTCACCCAGAGGTGTGGTATCCCCTTCTCTCAGGTAAGGAGGGAGTGCTGCCCGGAACCCCAAAACCTGCATCCAACACTACACTACTCCAGGCCGGCTGGAAGGGCAAGATGCAATGTGTTTTCCTGCTGAGCCCTGTCCCTGGCTGGAGTGGGGGGAACCTAAAGGTAGGGGAAACCAGTAGTGGGTGTGGGTGGAGGAAGTAGTTAGAGTGAGCACTTTGACAGTAGGTATATAAAGGGAAGCCATCTTAGGGTGGCAGTGGAGTAAGAGGAGTGAGTGAGTGAGGACAGTCTGGGAGCAGAGGCTCTTTAGGAGCTCTGCTCCACAAGTAGGGCCCAGTCCTAGAGGCCCAGGTGGGGAGCAGGGGAGAAGGCTCCGTTCTAAGGAAGGGATCCCAGGGGGTACGGCGAGTGCAGGACGGCACCCGTACGCCCCGAATCTGCCAGAAGACAGAGGGATCGTAGGCCGCAAGAAGAGGACCGGTCCCTGGTCCAGCCGTGTTACTCTAAGTCTCGGCTGGGAAAACCGGAGGCTTCTGGCTTATATAGTCAGTTGCCGAAGCCTCATTCTAATCCCCGTGAGGGTCAAGCAGGTCCGGGAACTCCGACGAGACAGGAGGGACTTCAGAGCACCCGAGCGGGATTGAGAGTGGGAAGCGCAGGGCAGGAGGGAGAAAGACCCAGCGTGAAGATGGTCTAGCTAGGAACACAAGAAAGTGGGGTTCTGTCAGGTACTACTAATCTGCCTGAGGAAGTGCTGAACCCCTGCCTGGTGAATGCAGCGCGACGTGGGAGGCTGACACCTGTACAGTGCACGAGTGGAACTGTCATAAGAACTGTGAGTAAAGACTCGGATGACAGCACCGCACTGCCTCCGTCCATTCCTTTCATCTGCGCCATCTTTCCCTCCCTGCACTACAACGCCCAGCGCAACTTACACTACCTACACTGCCCTGGAGCTAGCTCTACCTGTGGAGAGCCACACCATCCCTGCTGCCGTAACACCAGCTCCAGAGGCCTGCTCCGCAGCGGCGGCACCCTTTTGCCGTGTTCCACGAACTTTCCAAATCCCCTATATATTTCCCCTTTTTGCTGACCGCCCTGGGTCACAGACACATCCAAGTATTTAATATCTATTGGAAATAAAGAGGTTTCCCCTTATTGATATCAGATAAAACAAATGACCAACCACAATCCACTCTACCAAGACCAATATTACCAGATAGAAGGCAGAAATACCACCACACCGTGACCAGATCACATATTACCACCACATAGTGCCCAAATAATGCCACATACAAGGCACAAATACCACCACACCATGACCAAAGCACATAATACCACCACATAGTGATCAAATGCTACCAGATACAAGGTATAAATACTGACACACCATGAGACCACATATTACCACCACATAATGACCGAATAATACCACATACAAGGGACAAATATCGTCATGTCATGACCAAAGCACATAATGCCACCACATACTGACAAATAATACTAACATAATAAAAATGTAAAAAAGCTCTGTATATTGGGTCAGTGTACAGGTTATACAGTGATCACCAGTGACATTATACACAGGAGCTCTGTATATAGTGTACAGGTTATACAGTCATCACCAGTGACATTATAGTCAGGAGCTCTGTATATAGTGTCAGTGTACAGGTAATGCAATGATCACCATTGATATTATACACAGAAGCTCTGTATATAGTGTCAGTGTACAGGTAATGCAATGATCACCATTGCTATTATACACAGGAGCTCTGTATATAGTGTCAGTGTGCGTGTATAGGTAATACACATACTCACAAGTTCTTTATCTGCCGCAGACCGATATATCACATCTTCTATACAGGACTTATCTCTGCAGAAAATAACATAGTTAGCTATAACTGATCACTTCCAGAGCCCAATCCACACTTTTCCCAAGATTTCTACACTGCATGAAATGACAAAAAAGGAAACATAGAACTGCACTACACAGTAACAGTGCTCCAGTGTCATTCTGTGCCTGCTCATCTGTCAGCAGACATATTTGGCTGATGGCAAAGATGTAGCAGAGCTGAAGACAGAAGACCTATGGATTCCGTTGGGAGTGAGGATTTTTCTTTATTAAAGATGGAGTCCCTAAATGTGTTTAATTTTTAATAATAAAAAAAAAAAATTCTGTCTTTTTTTTTTCTGTTTACTAGAAATTGATGGTGGCTATGACTAATTTGGCGTGAAACCATGAATCTCTGGCTTAGAACCAGCTGATAATGCAAAGCTGGCCTGGTACTAACCCTATTATTACCCAGGGTGCCACTCACCACCAGGGCAGCTGGAAGAGCCGGGTAAAGCACCTGGAAATGGTGCCATGATGAATGCGCCATTTTCAGAGGTGGCTGTGGGCTGCGATTTTCAGCGTGGGGGGCCAAGAACGCTTGCTCCTTACCAAGCTGTGAATCCCAGCCCCCAGCTGTCTTGTTTTATCTGGCTGGCGATCAACATATGGCGGGAAAAAAAAAAAGTTAAGTTTAAAACAAATATTCGGCTTCTCTGTCTTTTGGTCGCCAGCCAAGGTAAAGCCAGGCAGCTGGGGGTGGCAGTACGTAGCTGTCTGCTTTATCTGCCTGGTTTTACCTTGGCTGGCGATCAAAAGTCAGGAAAGCCCATTGTTTTTTTTTAAGTATTTAAAAAAATAATTAAAAAAAAAATGCGTGGGCTCCCGCCATATTTTGATCGGGGAGGCTGGGGGCTGGGATTCTCAGCATGGTAAGGCCCAAGCATACTGGGCCCCCCACGCTGAAAACGACAGCCCGCAGCCACCCCTGGAATTGGCACATTCATTGTAGCGCCATTTCCAGGCACTTTATCCGGCTCTTCCAATGGTCCTGGTGGGGGGTGGCACGCTGGGTAATAATGGGGTTAGTACCAGCTTTGTATTATCAGCTGGCACTAAGCCTGAAATTCATGGCGTCACGCCAAACTAGACATGGCCACCATGAATTTCTAGTAAACAGAAAAAAAGAAAAACACAACACAGAATTTTTTTTTTAATAAAAATAAAACACAAAACACATGTAGGGACTCCATCTTTAATAAAAAACAAAATCCTCGCTCTGACGTAATCTACGGATCTTCTGTCTCCAGCTCTGCTACATCTTTGCCATCAGACAAATACCCCTGCTGACAGAGATGAGCAGGCACAGAATAACACTAGAACACAGTTGTCAGAGAAGTGCTCAGCTGGCCTCCAGCCGCCGACCATGTTTTCCTGTACGTTGCAAATAATGCATACTTTCAAACGCATGCCTATTTTTGCAATGCAAGTCTACGGTACATTGCGTCTGCGCTGATTTACAACGGATGCGTTGTAACGCACAGCATAAACGCAATGTTAACCCAGCCTAACAGCAGCGAGAAGGGGAGACGGAGCCCTGGAGACCGCCTAGTCAGTCTACTGGTGGTACTATCATGCCCATTGCCCAGTATGTACTGCCAGCCTCTGTGGTATTAGCATTCAAGCTCACATGGCATGTCCTGCCAGCCAGCCACTGGTGTTAGTACTAGCATGATAGTACCACACCACCAGTGGCTGGGCAATGGGCATGCATGATGGTACCACCAGTGGCTGGCAGGACATGCTGGGCATGATTCATGCCTTGTATGTCTTGCCAGCCTCTGTGGTACTATCATGCCCAACCGGCATATCCTGCCAGCCAGCCACTGGTGGTAGTAGTACTAGCATGATAGTACCACAAAGAGCCGGCTCCAGGTTTTTCTGGGCCTCGGGCGAAAGAGTCTCAGTGGGCCCCTTTTAACACATACCACGATTCATGATGCCCATTGCCCAGTAGTATTTACTGCCAGCCTCGGCCAGGGGTCCTCCCAGTCACCTCTCCCCCCTATCCCTTCCTCCCCTCCCGGCCCCTGCTTTTCATACTCACGCGTGGAGATGAGCTGCAGGCCTGCAGCCGCTGCCTGGAGCGATGCCGTGTCCGTACTCCACAGCGCGCACAGGAAGCAGTCCCAGGGCGATAACGTCATCACCCTGAGACTGACCTCCTGCGCACGCACTGGCAGTGTCGCGCTGCGCAGAGGAGGCAGAGGGGCACTGCGGCAGCAGGCAGAGCAGGGAGACCGTTCTGCCTGCTTTGCTGCTGCAGAGGGCCCATCACTAATCATATCGGCAGTGCTGCGAACCGGGGGGGCCCCCTGTTCTCTGTACAGGGCCCAGGGGGTGTAGAGGGGCGGGGCTTGGGGGAGTGGCCATCGCGGCCCACCGGGGGTTTTCCCGATCCTCCGGTGGGCCAGTCCCCCCTGCAGAGGGGCATATGTATATATGCAGGTCGGCCACATCACAGTGGTGCAGAAACATCCACACTGCACCCTGTATACTTGTGTACTGCTGTCTGCTGAAGTGGTAGGAGCCGCCTGAATGCATCTTCTTGCTGCCGGAGAGGAGCTTGTGGGCCTGTGCGGTGAGGAGGTGGACGCTGCTTACCTCCTGATAAGTATATGGCACTCCATATATCTCTGCACATAGTATACCACTCTAGTATATAGCAGAAAGGAAACATCGACCAAAAGAGTCCAGGCATGTGGGTGATGCAAAGAATTATTTTATTGATAACCAGGTGGAAGAGGAGGAAATGCAAAAAAGGGGGGAAAATTAAAAACTATACGCAAAGGGGACGTCGAGACAGGAATTACAATTAAAACCAGTGGGAATGGATCATGATTAGAACAGCAAATGGGTAATACAGAGAATAAAGCCACAAATTAATCCAGTATATAAAAATATATATACATATCATTAGTTAGATATATCTGTACATATGATTGTTTAATTATCATAAACTTTACATAAAGTGCAAGGCCTCCAAAGTATAAATGTACATAAATTATATATCTCATATGTGAACAAATACAGGTGTTTCTCACTAAATTAGAATATAATCAAACAGTTATTGTTTATTTCTGTTAATGCTGATGATTATGGCTATACGAGTTTCACTTTTTTGTATTGAAGAACTGAAATAAATTAACTTTTTGATGATATTCTATTTTAGTGAGATGCACCTGTATATGTATATATACAAGGGCTGGTCCCTTATTATTTGGAGGTCGGTGTGAATCCTGTAGAGAGTAGTGCACTGACTTGGGCATATGTGCTGTTGACAGATATGTATTTGTATCCACTTTAAGCATTTTTAAAAAAGGTGACCACATGTGCATTGTACTCACGCTATAGCAGATGCAGATCCCACTCCTGAATGGCGTCCACCCGACGTATGTTTCGGCTTCTTGTCTTCGTCAGGGGGTGGCATCATTCGGAAAGAGCTAAGAGTTAAACGGCCAACTATAGCCAATCAGGATGGAGGTATGTCTCCACCAACCAATGGGTGCTGAGGAGGCGTGGCGCGATACACAACGCGCACCAACGCTACGAGGAAACTACGGCGACATGTGACCTGTGATGCTGCGAGCTCGTGATGAAGACACATGATCGGGGTCACGGGGCACATATAGATACAGTCGGGGAGGATGATGTGGAGACGTTCATGCGTATCGCCTCTTCAGCAGACATCTAATCTACTGATTGAGTGTGGATATATCGGATAAAGTGGAAAATCTTCTTAATTTATAATGATGGATAACGAGTATAGGTTACATATTACAGCAATACACAGGAATAGGGGGTAGTGAGTGTTACATGTATATAAGAATATAAAGAATATCATAAATTATTATGTGTGATCAGGTGATAAATAAATATTAAATATATACTGTATATTATACGGATATTAGTCCCCATATACAATACAAAGAATAATGAATTAGACTAAAAATAACCATTATAATAGTTGGAGAAAAAGGGGGAATAAATACTAAGTCATTATTAAAGGGGTTTTCCCAGAAACAAAAGTTCATTTGAATCATTGTCTGTGTCTGACCCTGTACAGAACATACCACAGCTCCTGGGCAGGGGGGGAGCAAAAGACAATACAGACATTACAGCCGGGGATCGAAGAGAACTCATTTTCTGAGGTAAAACATTTCACTGCCTGATTTAAACTATATTTTTCCTCACAAAATGAATCCTCTGTTATTCCCTGCTGTAATGCCTGTATACTCCTTTGCTTCCTCCCCTGCTCAGGAGACGTGATATGATCAGACCATGTTCTGTACACCATCAGACACAGCCATTCATTAAAATTACTTTTGGTTGTGTGAAAACCCCTTTAATACATATATCTTATATCTCCAAATGCGACATGGTGTCCGCTAACAAATTGGAACCATGTCGCGTTTGGAGAGCCCCTGTGTGCCTAAACATGAAAAAGTATTTTTTTTTCCACTTTTTCATTTTTACGACTCAATTTGTGAAGCACCTGGGGGTTCCAAGTGCTCACTATCCATCTAGATAGGTGCCTTGGGGGGTCTAGTTTCCAAAATGGGGTCACTTGTGGGGGAGCTCCAATGTTTAGGCACACAGGGGCCCTCCAAACGCAACATGGTGTCCGCTAACAATTTGAGCCGATTTTCCATTCAATTTGTTAGCGGACACCATGTCGCGTTTGGAGAGCCGCTTTGTGCCTAAACAGTGAAAACCCCCCACAAGTGACCCCATTTTGGAAACTAGACCCCTCAAGGATTTTATCAAGGGGTATAGTGAACATTTTGAACCCAGAGGTACGACACAGAATTTGATAACATTAGGTCATCATATTGAATAAGTTGTCAGTCTTGAGCGCAATTGCTCGCTACTTGAGTCTGCATCGGGTACTCAGGTATGCACCATGTACTGCGTGTGCTCGAGTGACATGCTCGAGTCCCTGCCCCGCATGTTTCACGGTTATTAGACACCCCCAAAAAAACATGCGGGGATCGCTCGTGCATGGCAGGCAATCCCCGCAAAGTTTTTTTGGCCGCGAAGCATATGGGGCGGAGACTCGAGCATGTCACTCAAATACCCATGATACTCAATGCATACCAGAGCACCCGATGCAAACTCAAATAGCGAGCACTTGCGCTCAACACTAGTCGCCATATCGTCATCTTTTTTTCTTACTTTTGAAAAAAATCCCAACCCCATCACAACCCTAAACTCAACCCTAACCCCAACCCCAGCCCTAACCCTAGCACAACCCTAACCCTAGCACAACCCTAACCCGAGAGTTTATTTTTTACGCCGTCCCTTGTGCGGTATAAGTGATTAGATGACTTTATTCTTTGGGTCGGTGCTATTACAGCGATACCAGAATCATATGGGGTTTTTATGATGGACAGCTGTCACACACTAAAAGACGCATTTTTTGTAAAATCTAGTTTTTGCATCGCCATATTTTGAGAGCTATAATTTTTCCATATTTTGGCTGATAGAGTCATGTGATGGCTTGTTTTTTGGGGGACAAGTTGACGTTTTTATTGGTGCCATTTTTCAGGCACGTGCGATTTTTTGATCGCTTTCTATTCCGATTTTTGGGAGGCAGAATAAACAAAAACCACCAATTCAGGATTTTTTTTTTTTTATTCTGTTCCGCGTGTGGTAAAATTGATAAGGCAGCTTTATTCTTTGGGTCAGTACGTTTACAGCGGTACCACATTTATATCGTTTTTCTATGTTTTGGCGCTTTTACACAATAAAAGATATTTTATAGAAAAAAATATTTTTTTGCATCGCTTTATTCTGAGAGCTATAACTTTTTGATTTTTCGGATGATGGAGCTGTATGGCAGCTTGTTTTTTGCAGGACAAGATGACGTTTTCAGTGGTACCATTTTTATTTATATTCATCTTTTTGATTGCGTGTTATTCCATTTTTTGTTTGGCAGTATGAAGATAAAGCATTGTTTTTTGCTTCGTTTTTTATTTATTATTTTTACCGTGTTCACTGAAGGGGTTAACTAGTGGGACAGTTTTATAGGTCAGGTCATTCTGGACGCGGCGATACCAAATATGTGTACTTTTATTGTTTGTTTGCTTTTTTTTCATAATAATATTTATTGATGGGTACATTATATTTTTATTTTTGGTGGATTATTTTTTTTAAATATTTTTACAATTTTTTTTTTCACTTTCTGACAGTTTTTACACTTTTTTACTTTGTCCCACTGTGGGACTTTCACTTTTTTTATTCTGATCGCCTGCATAGCATAGGGATGGAGCACCATCCCTGTGCCATGCAGGCAGTCAGCGCTGCATAGTGAGATTGTTTGGTCGTGCACTGCGCATGACCAAACAATGTTCCTGCTGCATGGTGACCCGGATGTTGTCATGACATCGAGTCGTCATGGCAACACCCGGGAAGCCCCGGCAGACAGCGCTGGAGGCCGGAAGAGGAGGTGAGTATTGCGATCACCTCCTCTTGCCACCGCAATGCTGCGATCGACTTCGATCGCAGCATTGCGGGGGTTAATGTGCCGGGAGAGGTGCGGGACCGCTCCCTGCACATAGTACCAGGTGTCAGCTGTGACAATCAGCTGACACCTGGCGGCGATCGCGCCCGCCCAGCCTGTGTGCGCGCGTGATCGCCATGATGTACTAATACGGGTCAGGCTTTTAAAGCCCAGGGCACAGACGCGTATTAGTACGTCATGGGCTGTAAAGGGGTTAATGAATCAGAGCCAATATAGATTGCCAATCATGGGCCAATTCTTTGTGCCAGAGAGCCCCTGGCGACAATACATGCTGATGGCCTATCAGAGGCCAGCAGCTGACGTCGGCATGCATGTGAAGGCGAGCATGGCAGTGACGTCATACACTCCTGTCACCTGCCAAAGTCAGCTGCCGGCTTTACAAGAGGACGCTGCACGGCGGGAAAGCGAGGGGCAGGTATTTATTTATTTTAAATCAGTGGTCATGCTAGTGACTCGCCCCCAGGGCCATGGGGTACTCGGCAGCCGGGCCTTATGGCTGCTTTCGGGGGAGAGATCACGGTGGCTGGCCCGTTGCCGTGACCCAGGGCGGTCAGTGCAAAAAGGGGATATTTATAGGGGATTTGTCGTGACGCCACCTGTGGTGTCTGGTGAGGATGACCAGCGCTACGACAGTCCTCTGAGGCAGATGATGGGGCTGCTTGAGATGGAATGGCTCCCCACAGGTGGAGCAGGCCTCAGGGCAGTGTAGAATAAATGGAGGTGCGCTGGGCATTGTAGTGCAGGGAGGGAAATGGCACCGGCGAAAGAAAGGAGCAGAGGCAGCTCAGTGCAGTCATCCAAGATTTACTCACAGTTCTTAGACAGTCCACAGGTGCACTGTACTGGTACAAGCCTCCCGCGTTGCGCCACGTTCACCGGGCAGGGGTTCCATCCTTCCTCAGGCAGTTCGGGTGAACCTGGCAGAACCCCACTTTCTTATGTACCTCTCTAGACCGACTTCACGCTGGGTCTTACTCCCTCCTGCCCTGCGCTTCCCACTGTGAATCCTGTTCGGGTGGCTGCGAGGTCCCCTCTGTCTGTCGGAGTTGCACAGACCTGCTTGACCTTACTTGGATTGAAGTGGGGGTTTGGCTCCTGGCTATAGAAGTCAGAAGCCTCTGGTTTTTCCAGCCGAGGCCTGTAGCTGCACGACTGGGCCAGGGGCCGGTCCCCTTCTTGCGGCCTAGATCCTCCTGACACTTGGCAGGTTCGTGGTGTACGGGTGCCGCCTGCAATCGCCGTACTCCCCTAGGATCCCTTCTACAGAACAGAGCTTACTCCCTGCTCCCCTCCTGGGCCTCAGTCCTGGGCCCTTGTAGTGGAGCAGAGCACCTACAGAGACTCTGCTCCCAGACTGTTCCTCTGAACCACACTCCTCAACTCCCTGCTCTTGTTAAGATGTCTACCTTTTTATATATCTACTGTATGAGTGCTCCCATAAACTACTTCCTCCACCCACACCCACTACTGGTTCCCCCTAACTTTGGGTTCCCCCCACCCCAGCCAGGGTCAGGGCTCAGCAGAAAACGACATTGCCTCTTGCCCCTCCTGCTGGCCTGGGGTAGTGTAGTGTTGGATGTAGGTGTTGAGGTTCCGTGCAGCACTCCCTCCTTACCTGAGAGAAGGGAGACACCACACCTCTGGGTGAGGTGCAGTACCTCTGTGGCTACCGAACCCTCAGGGGCGCCACACTACTACATGTATGACTATGGAGATGCATAATACTTTATGGATGACTATGGGGTTGCATTATAGTACATGGATGATTATGGGCTGTGCATTATAATTTATGGATGACTATAGGGTGCATTATGTTTTATGGATGACTATGGGGTGCATTATATTTTATGGATGACTATGGGGGTGCATTTTAGTACATGGATGACTATGGGCTGTGCATTATACGTTATGAATGACTATGGATTGTGCATTATAATTTATGGATGACTATGGGGTGCACTATACTACATGGATGACTATGGGCTGTACATTATACTTTATGGAGAACTAATGCCTGTGTATTATATTATATGAAGGATATGGGCTGTGTATTATGCTAATATGGATGACTATGGGCTGTGCAGTGTATAATATGGAGGACTATGGGATGCATTATACAATATAAAGGACTATGAGATGTCCATTATACTTCTTTTATGGAGCCCCGTGACTTTTACGTACGCCCCTTATGAGCATAGTTTATTTTCTTCTATACATTAAAGAACAGTAGCAGAATGGGAAAAATATACCAGGATGAGGGATATACTGTATATACCAGAATGGGCCCGGGATAAGGGACATATACCAGAATGGGAGATATAAATACCAGGATGGGGCCAGGATGAGGGACATATATACCAGAATAAGTGATATACGGTATATACCAGGATGGAGGACGCGCATATATATACATATATATATAATATAATATAATAATTTATTCAAGATGGAAAGGGGACCCGGTCCAGATCTTGCACTTGGGCCCATAAGACTCTAGTTACGCCACTACATGCAGCTATAACCAGTCAGTCAAATGGGTACATACAGTACTGTGCAATATTTTTAAACAGGTATGGAAAAATGCTGCAAAACAGCATCAAAGCATCAGGTACACTTGCATACAGTTTTGTGAAGGACCTCAACAAGGAGACTGTTCCCAATATCTTGGCTCACTAAAAAATAACCACAGATCTTCTGTGGATGTAGGCTTTGACAAAAATACTTTTGTCTCTCTATGTAATCCAAGATAGACTTGATGATTTCGAGATCAGTGTTCTGTTCGGGCCATATCATCACTTCCAGGTTCGTTGTTCTTTTTTATACTGATAGTACTTAGTCAAATTGGATTTATGTTTGGGGTCATTGTCCTACTTGTTAGGTATTGTGGTTCTGTGCTCCCACCTGGGAATGGATCAAGTCCAGTGCTACGCTACTCCGGTCGCAGGGGCCACCATTGTCCTGACTGCAGGCAAAGCTACTACGCATGCAGGAAAACCGTCTCAATCTTATGGAGCATCGCGCTCTGGAGTAGTAGGATTTGTGAGGATGCGGGACGCCGTATCTCCCACTGATATAATGCCCGGTTAACATGGGATGCTGTGTTCCCCTGGTTTCCAGGCAACACACGATACTGCTGTGTCTGGCACTAGGCAGTGGTGGGATTGGGTCCAAGCTGCTGTGCAAGTTAGCAGGGAGTGGTTGTCTTGGGATGATTGAGAGGTATTCAACACCTGATCATTAGGTGGGCTATTTAACCCTGTTCCCTGCTCAGTCCTTTGCTGTTTATTACAGTTTCAATGTGCTGTGGTGGTGAGGGGTGCTATCATTATTAGTTGTTATCTTTCCAGCGTTTTGTCTTAGGAGTCTTCTCTTTCCCTTTTAATTTTTCCTAGGTGTTCTTACAGAGGTACCCACCTGGTTCTTGACTAGGCACCAGCCATGTCACCAGACGCCAGCTGGCTGGCGACAGTGGGCCTGGGAAGGCTCTGCCAAAGTCCCCCTTCCATCACTGGGAGCTGAGTAAAAAGTGTTCCCGGTCCTAAAGAGCTCACCTAGCTGGGCAGCTTGCGCCAAGTGCGTCTGTCCCTGCGGATTTGCTGGTTTGGTGCCAGTCTTGCTGGGTCTTTCTGCGTTAGCGCATTACACTGCTGAATAATAAATTTAGAGCCAGTCAGATGCTTAACTGATGGTATTGCATGATGGATAATTATTAGTGTTGAGCGAGTATGTTCTGTTAACCCTTTCGGCGAGTATGCTTGGGCCGAGCACCGAGTAGTTACAGCTGCTCGGTGTTATGTTTGAATCACTCCCGTGTGCATGATTTGCGACTGTTTGACAGCTTTAGTACATGTAAGGAATGTCTATTTATTACACATTCCTCACATGTATTAAAGTTGTCATACTCGCCAAAAGTGTTAACAGGACATACTCGCTCAACACTAATAATTATCTGCTATATTTCTCTGCATTGAAGACACCATTAATGATGACCAAATCCCCAACTCCATTTGTTGAACTGGAGTTCCAAATATGCCAGGTCCCTCTGTAATAGTGTAGAAGACGTCTGAACACCCTCTCTGACGACTCCTGACTGTATAGTTAGTGTGACCTGTGGTTTTATGTGTTTTATCCTTATGTAGGCTCCAGTTTTCCTCTGTACAGGGGTGGACATGGTTAACTGTAGGGCCAGCCCATAGTTTGGGGAGGAGTAAGTGGGCACCAGGAGTTAGTTCCTGTTTTAATAGAGAGTCTGAGTAGAGCTGCAGAGAAGAAAGGACAACTTCAATCGGATCTAGCCATAATTTTGCGTGTGCGAAGAGCAGACATACTAGGGAATACATTTCAGCATTCAAGTAACAGTGGCAGCAGTACTCCATACCAAAGGCAAGTTGGGGCACCCACTGAAAAATAAATCATTTTAAAGCTAGTCTCAGTGTTAGCCAGACCTGGAAGTCTTTGTGAAGAAATATGGGATCAGCCAGGCTGGTACAATGGTCACAGCGCAATACATCGACCCATGTAGCCCTGTACTGGGAATATGAAGGCCCTCGGTGGAGCTTGCTGTTCATTTGCAAAGTTCTACACAAGTATTGCGCCACCGTCCTCAACCATCAAGTGTGAACCTCTGTCATACTATACAGATGAAAGTTTAAAGCATTATTCCTGCTACCCATTGTACATTTTTTCCAGACCTAGTAAATGAGAGTTTATTTTCGTAAACATGTCTGTCTTCTTCTTTGCGGAGTTAAAGAGTCCCAGTGTCTCACTAACTGTGGCAGAACATAGTCTGAAGGTGCCATCAGCTGAATCAGTAATATGTGCACACAACGAGGTACCCCTTGTCTCGTCCCTTACACCTTCACCATACTTCATTGTTGCTTGCAGACCCTCTATATTGTTCCACTCTCCAGCCCTTTGACAAACTAACTGTCTTCTGTGACCGGCAAATATTTCACATTTTTGCTCATTAGTCCATAGCCAAGGCTGACATTTTTCTGCACTCTTGTTTCTATGACTAAGATATTGTTTTTGATTACAATTCTTCCTTGAAGACCACTTCTGGCCAGAACTTTGGATGGGATGGGAGCATTTTTGTGCCAGCTCTGTGCTCAGGCTTGGACTGGCCGACAGGAGAACAGGAGAATCCTCCAGTGGGCCCCTGTGCAGAGTGGCCACCACCCTCTTATATGAGCAGTACTTGGCACAATAAACTTTACTCACTATGTGCAGACAAAGGTAGCATCTTATTCATTTACCAATCTACCCAGTTCATTGTTATATACATTTGTGATTGAGGATAATGTCACATTTGCATGTAGTTGAGAAGTGGGGCCCTAAAGTTGGACAGTGGGGGTCTCTGGCACCAGTCAGACACTGCTTGTGTCTCTTGTATTCGGTGGCTCTGTGTCCCGGTCTTCAGTCTTCAAGCAGGTAGTTTGTTGTGTAGGACATACACTATTTTAGTGCCCTTCCCCCATCACAGAGATTGGTCTCCATAAGGATGTGTGCCCACGATGCATTTTTAAACTTTTCCGCTGCGGAAAAAACGCTGCAGAAACGCTTAAAAAACACATGGTAGAAGGCCTGCCATGTTCCCCAATGATAATCCGCATGTGCTGTGCACATGCTGCGGAAATTTCCGCTGCGGATTATCATTGCGGAAAAAAACGCAGCACTACCAATTATTTTGCGGAAGTGCTGCGTTTTCGCCGCCATTTACTTGCATTAGATCGCATGGATTTACGCATCACTGTATATGTAGATGCGCATTCCATGCGTTCTAATGTGTGGATCGTACCCAGGTCTAGAGAAGAGGAGACTCTCCTCCGGACCCGGGTACCATAGAAAACTGTAAAAAAAAATGAATAAAATAAGTATATATTTATTTTTTACCTTCTGGCGGCCCCCGATGCGCTCCTCCTCTCATGCCGGCAGTTCGATGGACTGAAGCACCTGCGCTGACGTCATAGTCATGTGACGGGTCACGCGACACTGACGTCGGCAGGTCCTTCAGTGTAACATGATCTGCCGGCAGCCGGGACGGTGAAGCTAGACACCGGGGGCCATCGGAAGGTAAGTATATATTTATTCTCTTGGGTCACACTATATAAATCCATGCTGTTTGCATGGATTTATATAGTGTGACCAAGTTGTCAAGCACTTTCCAAGTGATGCTAAAATCGCTTGGAAAGGACTTGTCAACCCGCATGCGGAAATGCATGTGAAGAACGCTTCACATCCGCATGTCCCTGGCAGGAAAAACGCATGTACAATCCGCATGGACAATCCACATGTACAATCCGCATGCGTTTTTTCTCCAGGGGAGATGCAGAAATGCTCAGGAAAAATCCGGAGCATTTCTGCATCGTGGGCACATTGTTATAACCCTCCTGTTAGTTTTTGCTATCTAGTGTTTTGCGGTCACGTGACGATCTGCCTATATATTCCAGCTCCGCCCTTCTGGCTTTGCTGGACTTCAGTGTTGTTTGACTGTTTTGCTAGCCTGGTGCTTCGGTGCCTATCTCTGTCATTTTACTCTTGGACGTCTAGTACTTTTTGTCAGTTTGTCTTTTGTGTTTTACAACAATTTCTGTTTAGGAGGTGTCCCATTTTTGTCCCAGCCCTTAGTGCTTTAGGGACCCCTCCCTTAATTCTATAGGTCTTCGTTCAGACTAGCCGAGGACGAAGGTGGGTCTGTTCACTAGGAACAGGCAGCCCGCTACATCGTAGGGATTCAGCTTAGTCTTACTGTAGGGACAGCTTTCCCCTATCTTTCCTTAGTTCTTGTTGCAGATCACAACAGTAAGTCCAGCCCCCAAAAAAAACTAAAAGGAAAGAAATTCAGGGATCAGTATGGTTTCTGTCCAGAAGTTGGCTCAACGCCTGCAAGGATGGTCTCTGGAGGTGGCCGAGCTTCAGCAACACGTGAGTAGCTGTCCTGGAGCACATTTTGTGGAACCGAAGGTAGGACTGCCTGATGTTTTTCATGGTAAACAGCAAGATTTTTTTCCTTTAAAAATGCTTATTTGTTATATTTTCGTTTGAGACCAAGATCCTCTGGGAATGAATCACAGCGCATTGGTTTTATTATGTCACTTTTGCGCAAAGAACCACAGGGTTGGGCCTTTTCTCTCCAGTCTAATGATCCATGTTTAAGTTCTGTTGAAGAATTTTTTTCTGCTATGGGGCTATTATATGACGATCCTGATCGAAGCTCATCTGCTGAATCAGAACTTAGACGTTTGAATCAGGGGTCTGATGATGTTGAAAATTATTGCACACACATCAGGAGATGGGCTTCAGAAGTTAAGTGGAATGATTCGGCGCTTAGATGTTTATTTCTTGCTGGTCTGAGTGAAAGGGTTAAGGATTTGCTAATTGCATTCCTTGCACCTGAGACTCTGCAGGGGGCTATGCAGTTAGCTGTTCGTATAGACAGGAGACTGAGGTGCAGGCTCAATGACGTAAAGACTCCTGTAATGTCAGGTCCTAGTCCCCAGAAAATCTGCACTGACGGCGGGGAACCGATGGAGGTTGGGGAGATGTCACTCCACTCTCAGGAAAAAGACCGGAGATTCGCCGAGGGATTGTGTCTTTATTGTGGTAAAGGTGACCATTTGATTAAGTATTGTGAGCGTCGTTTAAGTAAAGAAAAAAAAAAGGTCAGTTACGCCCGTATAGCTTGTTTATGCTCTGCAGGAGTATTTCTTTCTGGGAGTACTACTCTGCAGGGAGATTTGATTGAATTTCAGGTATTTGTGGATTGTGGTTCAGCACTTAATGTGATTGATAAAGGGTTTTTGGAAAACCTTAAATTGAAATCCAAACCTTTGTCATCACTTATTTCTGTGGTTGCAATTGATAACACTCCTTTGAAATGTATTACTCACAAGGTTGCTGCATTTTCTCTCACTATCAATGGAGTTCACCAAGAAATTTTGGACTTGGTTGTTTTGGATAATTTACCCTCTCCAGTTGTTCTAGGATTGCCTTGGTTAAAACTGCACAATCCTTTATTGGACTGGTCTACTAATGTGATTAAGTTTTGGAGTCCGAAGTGCTATGATAAATGTTGTAATGGTCGCTCTGCGGCTGTGGAAAAAGTGGAATTACCTGTACCTATTCAAGATTTTTGGAGGCTTTTTTTTGAGGAATCACAAGTTTTACCTCCTCATAGGGATTATGATTGCACCATTGAGTTTGTTCCTGGAACTACTCTTCCCAAAAGTCGCTTGTTTAATCTGACTATCCCTGAAAGAAAGGCCTTGGAGGAGTACAAAGAGACTAGCCTGGTTGCTGGTCACATTAGACCTTCTAAGTCGCCTGTGGCAGTCGGATTCTTCTTTGTTAAAAAAAAGGACGGCGGTTTATGTCCATGTCTGGATTTTCGTGAAATTAATAAGATTACCGTACGCAATTCCTACCCATTACCGTTAATTCCTGACTTGTTTAACCAGTTAGTGGGAGACAAGTGGTTCTCCAAAATTGATCTCCGGGGGGCATACAATTTGTTACATGTGAAGGAGGGTGATGAATGGAAAACTGCTTTTAACACTCCGGTAGGTCATTTTGAGAATCTGGTGATGCCTTTTGGTCTTACCAATGCACCTGCATTTTTTCAGAACCCTATTAATGACATCCTGAGACCTCTGATTGGTAAGAATGTGGTTGTGTATTTGGATGACATTTTGATTTATTCACCAGATCTGGAGTCCCATTAGCAGAGTGTACGTGAAGTTTTGCAGTTATTGGGTGATATTTCACTCTTTGCTAATCTGGAGAAATGTTAGTTCGCTGTGCAGAAAATTAGTTTTTTGGGCTACATTGTCTCCAGCGATGGCTTTGAGATGGACCCTGTGAAGGTTCAGGCTGTGCAGGAATGGCCTAGGCCTATTGGTTTGAAATCTATACAGAGATTTTTGGGTTTTGCCAATTATTACAGGAAATTCATTAAGAATTTTTCTGTAATTGTTAAACCTCTAACCGATCTCACCAGGAAAGGTGCGAATACGGCCCAGTGGACTACTGAGGCCATTGAAGTTTTTGAGTATCTCAAAGAGAGGTTCAGTTCTGCCCCTATCCTTATGCAGCCTGATGAGACCAAGCCTTTTTTGGTCGAGGTCGATGCTTCATCGGTGGGGGTCGGAGCAGTTTTGTCTCAGGAGAACAAGGGTGGAGTACATCCTTGTGCCTTCTTTTCGAAAAAATTTTCGGAAAACGAACTGAATTATGATGTTGGAAATCGGGAGCTGCTGGCTATTAAACTCGCGTTTGAACATTGGCGTCATTTTTTGGAAGGCGCTAGATTTCCTATTCAGGTTTTCACAGATCATAAGAATTTGATTTATCTGGATGCTGCCAAGCGCTTGAATGCCCGTCAAGCTAGGTGGGCACTTTTTTTTTCTCGGTTTCATTTTTCTGTTACCTATTTCCCTGGTACTAAGAATGTTAAAGCCAATGTTTTATCTCGCAGCTTCTCTCCTACGGTCGGTGCCGAGGAGGAGGAGAGCATTTTACAGAAAGGGATTGTGGTGGCGGCTTTGGACTCCGTTTTGGAGAATGGGATTCTGAAAGCTCAAGAAGATGCTCCATCTAACACTCCAGGTTGTTCGTGCCTGGAGCCTTTAGGAGAGATTTGTTTGTGGAGTGTCATGAGTCTCTGTTGGCAGGTCATCCAGGAATTTCGGAGACTAAGAGACTGATCAGTCGCAGTTTTTGGTGGCCTGGATGGCAGAAGGAAGTCATCAAGTGGGTGCGTCAGTGTACTGTGTGCGCTAGGTCAAAGGCTTCACATACTCCTGCTGCGGGGTTGCTTTGCCTTCTGGAGGTTGCTAGTGTGCCTTGGACGCATCTCACTATGGATTTTATTACTGATCTTCCTGTGTCCGAGGGTTTTACTGTCATCTGGGTGGTCGTGGACCGTCTTAGTAAGATGTGTCATTTGGTTCCATTCATTAAGTTGCCCTGCGCCAAGACTCTCGCTAAGGCATTTGTTAAGGAGATTGTCAAGCTCCATGGCGTTCCCACGGATATTGTTTCTGATAGAGGACCTCAGTTTGTGGCTCGCTTTTGGCGTGCTTTTTGTGACAGGTTGGGAGTCCATTTGTCATTTTCGTCTGGTTATCATCCTGAGTCTAATGGACAGACTGAAAGAAAGAACCAGGATGTTGAACAGTTTTTGCGTTGCTTTGTGGCGGACAATCAAGAGGTGTGGTCGGAGTTTCTGCCTCTCGCAGAATTTGCTCTTAACAGTCATACATCCTCCTCTGCTGGGTGTTCTCCTTTTTTTTTGTTGTACTGGGAGACATCCGTGTTTTGGTTCTTTCTCCAAATTGGGGTCGGCGGTGCCGGAGGAGGAGAATTTTTCCGGTGATTTAGAGAGAGTTTGGACTAATGTACGTTGTAACCTTCAAGAGGCTAACTAAAAGTCCAAGAAGTATTTTGACAGGAAACGTAAAGAGGTTTTGTTTACTGTGGGTGACATGGTTTGATTGTCCTTGAAGAACCTGCGTTTGAGGATTCCCTCTAAAAAACTGGGTCCTAAGTTTGTGGGTCCATTTAAAGTGCTTCAGGTTGTTAACCCGTCTGCTGTTAGGTTGGATGTCCCTACTTCCTGGAAGATTAATCCTGTGTTTCATATTTCCTTCTTGAAAAAGGCTGACGTATCTAATAGGGACGCCACTGTCACAGTTCCTCCTGTGGTGGAAGACGGCGAATATGAAATTTCTCGTATTTTGAATTCTAGATGGCATAGAGGGAAATTACAGTATCTTGTCTCCTGGAAGGGTTTCGGTCCCAAAGACTACGCCTGGGTAAAGACGGATGATGTCTCTGCTCCTAGGCTTGTTAAAGCTTTCCACAGGAGCTTTCCTGATAGGCCTGGGCCTGGAGGATCCGGAGGATCCTCATAGAAGAGGGGGAACTGTTAGAACCCTCCTGTTTGTTTTTGCTATCTTGTGTTTTGCGGTCACGTGACCATCTGCCTATATATTCCAGCTCTGCCCTTCTGGCTTTGCTGGACTTCAGTGTTGTTTGACTGTTTTGCTAGCCTGGTGCTTCGGTGCCTAGCTCTGTCAGTTTGCTTGGTCCTCTTGGACCTCTAGTACTTTTTGTCAATTTGTCTTTTGTGTTCTACAACAATTTCTGTTTAGGAAGTGTCCCATTTTTGTCCCAGTCCTTAGTTCTTTAGGAGTCCTTCCTTAATTCTATAGGTCTTCGTTCAGACTAGCCGAAGAAAAAGGTGGGTCTGTTCACTAGGAACAGGCAGCCCGCTACATCGTAGGGATTCAGCTTAGTCTTACTGTAGGGACAGCTTTCCCCTATCTTCCCTTATTTCTTCTTGCAGATCACAACACACATAGCCTTACTTTGTTATTTGGATAGACAGATAGATAGATAGAGGGCTGCCACCAGGAATTTCAGGGCCCAATATTGGCAACATTTTCAAGCTCCCTTGAGACTCCGCCCAGGCTCCACCCCAGCTCCACCTCCACCCCTCGAAACTTCCACAGTCCCACCACCCAATCTTGGAAAAACTCCACTTCTGCACCACGCCCTCACCAATCACAGATTTACAGTTTCCACTCAACCATATATCATATACATAGCCAGCAACTTTTGTTTTGGCCAAAAGATTTTTTCAATCAACCACCACGACAAGTTAGACTCTTTTGGCTGGACCCTACTTTACTCTAACCTATTAAACCTTTCTTAAAATATCCAATACTCTTTTTAGGTATATTTTTATTTCTTTTTCTTTAAAGGAATGTGTCACATAAATTTTTTAAAATGACTAATAATATCACATTCAAGGAACAAAAACCATCACACCATAGCCGGACCACAATTTACCATCACATAGTCACCAAATAATACCACATACAAGGTATACTGCCACACCATGACCAGACCACATATTACTACCACATAGTGATCAAATAATACCACATACAAGGAAAAAATACCGCCACACCATGGCCAGACCACATATTACCACCACATAGTGACCGAATAATACCACAAGCAAGGAACAAATACCACCACACCATGACCAGACCACATATTACCACCAAATGGTCACCAAATAATACCACATATACACTGTGTGCAGAATTATTAGGCAAATAAGTATTTTGATCACATGATACTTTTTATACATGTTGTCCTATTCCAAGCTGCATAAGTTTGAGAGCCAACTACCAATTAAGTAAATCTGGTGATGTGCATCTCTGTAATGAGGAGAGGTGTTGACTAATGACATCAACACCCTATATAAGGTGTGCTTAATTAGTAGGCAACTTCCTTTCCTTTGGCAAAATGGGTCAGAAGAGAGATTTGACGGGCTCTGAAAAGTCCAATATTGTGAGATGTTTTGCAGAGGGATGCAGCAATCTTGAAATTTCCAAACTTTTGAAGCGTGATCACCGAACAATCAAGCATTTCATGGCAAATAGCCAACAGGGTCGCAAGAAGCGTGTTGGCCAAAAAAGGCGCAAAATAACTGCCCATGAATTGAGGAAAATCAAGCGTGAAGCTGCCAAGATGCCATTCGCCACCAGCTTTGCCATATTTCAGAGCTGCAACATTACTCGAGTATCAAAAAGCACAAGGTGTGCGATACTCAGGGACATGGCCAAGGTAAGGAAGGCTGAAAAACGACCACCTTTGAACAAGAAACATAAGATAAAATGTCAAGAATGGGCCAAGAAATATCTTAAGACTGATTTTTCAAAGGTTTTATGGACTGATGAAATGAGAGTGACTCTTGATGGGCCAGATGGATGGACCAGAGGCTGGATCAGTAAAGGGCAGAGAGCTCCACTTCGACTCACGCCAGCAAGGTGGAGGTGGGGTACTGGTATGGGCTGGTATAATCAAAGATGAACTTATGGGACCTTTTCGGGTTGAGGATGGAGTGAAGCTCAACTCCCAGACCTACTGCCAGTTTCAGGAAGACAACTTCTTCAAGCAGTTGTACAGGAAGAAGTCGGTATCGTTAAAAAAAAACATGATTTAAATGCAGGACAATGCTCCATCACATGCATCCAACTACTCCACAGCGTGGCTGGCCAGTAAAGGTCTAAAAGAAGAAAAAATAATGACATGGCCCCCTTGTTCATCTGATCTGAACCCCATAGAGAACCTGTGGTCCATCATAAAATGTGAGATCTACAGGGAGTGAAAACAGTACACCTCTCGGAATAGTGTCTGGGAGGCTGTGGTGGCTGCTGCACGCAATGTTGATCGAAAACAGATCAAGCAACTGACAGAATCTATGGATGGAAGGCTGTTGAGTGTCATCATAAAGAAAGGTGGCTATAATGATCACTAATTTTTTGGGTTTTTGTTTTTGCATGTCAGAAATGTTTATTTCTAAATTTTGTGCACTGATATTGGTTTACCTGGTGAAAATAAACAAGTGAGATAGAATTATATTTGGTTTTTATTAAGTTGCCTAATAATTCTGCACAGTAACAGTTACCTGCACACACAGATATCCTCCTAAGATAGCCAAATCTAAAAAAAAACACTCCAACTTCCAAAAATATTAAGCTTGGATATTTATGAGTCTTTTGAGTTGATTGAGAACATAGTTGTTGATCAATAATAAAAATAATCCTCTAAAATACAACTTGCCTAATAATTCTGCACACAGTGTAAGGGACAAATACCGCCACACCATGACCGGACCACATATTACCACCACATAGTGACCAAATAATACAATACTGATCATTAATTAAAAAAAAAAAAATACTAATATTACCATAAGTGCCATTATACACAGGAGCTCTCTACATAGTAGACGGTGTACAGTGATCACCAGTGACATTATACACAGGAGCTCTGTATATAGTGTCAGTGTATAGGTAATACAATGATCACCAGTGACATTATACATAGGAGCTGTGTATATAGTGTACAGGTAATACAGTGATCACCAGTGACATTATACACCGGAGCTCTGCATATAGTGTATAGTGTACAGGTAATACAGTGATCACCAGTGACATACACAGGAGCTCTGTACATTAGTATATAGTGTCATTGTACAGAGAACACACTGACTCACAAGTGACGTCTCTAGAAGTCCTTCATCTTTGCTTTTTTTCACTTTCATCCAGCGCAGACCAACCTCACTTCTTCCAGCCAGGACTCATCTCTGCATAAAATAGCACATAGTTATCTAGAGCACATTCCCCAATTTCTACATTACGCAGCTGAATACAGATGTGCACCCACCATTAATATATAATTAGTTATTATGCAACCCACCATTCCAAATACAAATTGTAATCCACCACGGCCCCCCCACTAACTGTAAATAGCCACCTTCTCCACCCAATAAATATATAAATTAAATAGCACCTGTACTCTTTCCCAATTCATTACCAGTCACACTCCTGCATCCTCAACACCCCCCACTCTGTACCTCCCGCTCCCCCAATTCATTATATTTACATGAACCCCTCCACTCCAATTCATTATGTCATGTTCGTGCACTCTCCCAACCTGTATTCATAATCATTTATTCTCCCCCACTCCCAATTCATTATTTGCTCTCCCCCACTCCCAATTCACCATTAGCTCTCCCCACCCCCTATTCAACATTTGCTCTCCCGACTCCAAATTCACCACTAGCTCTCCCCACCCCCCACTCCCAATTCACCTTTTGCTCCCCCCATCCCCACTCCCCATTCACCATTTGCTCTCCCCACTCCCAACTCATTTGCTCTCCCCACTCCCAATTCACCATTTGTTCTCTCCACCCTCCACTCCCAATTCACCATTTGCTCTCCCCACCCGCACTCCTAATTCACCATCTGCTCTCTACCCCCCACTTCCAATTCAACGTTTGCTCTCCCCACCCCCCACTCACTATTTGCTCCATTCACCATTAGTTCTCCCCACCCCCTTTTCCCAATTCACCATTTGCTCTTCCCACCCCCAATTCATCATGTGCTCTCCACACTCCCAATTCACCATTAGCTCTCACTACCGCTCCCTCCCAATTGACAATTTGCTCTCCCCACTCCCAATTTACCATTAGCTCTCCCCACCCCCACTCCCAATGCACCATTTGCTCTCCCCACCCCCCACTCCCAATTCACCATTTGCTCTCCCCACCCCCAATTCACCATTTGCTCTCCCCACCCCAACTTCATCATTTGCTCTCCCCACCCCCAATTCACTATGTGCTTTCCACACTCCCAATTCACAATTTGCTCTCCCCACTCACCTCTCTCAATTAATCATTTGCTCTCCCCACCCACTCCCAATTCATCATTTGCTCTCCCCAACCACTCCCAATTCATCATTTGCTCTCCTCACCCCCCCATTCAGCATATGCTCTCCCCACCCCCTCACTTCCAATTCACCATGTACTCTCCCCACCCCACAGATCGTTATCTGCTCTCCCCACCCCCAATTCACCATGTGCTCTCCCCACCCCCCCACTCGCAATTCACTATTTGCTCTCTCCACCCCCCACCTTCAATTCATAATTTGCTCTCCCCACCCACCATGTGCTCTCCCCACCCCCAATTAATAATGTGCTCTATCCACTCCTCACTCCCAATTCACCATGTGCTCTCCCCACCCCCCACTCCCAGTTCACCATGTGCTCTCCCCACCCCTTAATTCCAGTTCACCATGTGCTCTCCTCACCCCCCACTTCCAATTCTCCATGTGCTCTCCCCACCCCCGACTCTCAGTTCATCATGAGCTCTCCCCACCCCCACTCCAAAATCATCATTTGCTCTCCCCACCCCCAATTCACCATGTGCTCTCTCCCCCCCCACTCCCAATTCATCATGTGCTCTCCCCTTCCCCCACTCCCTATTCTCTAAGTGCTTTCCCCAACCTCCACTCCCAGTTCATCATGTGCTCTCCCCCAAGACCATTTAATTAATTCTATTAAAAAAAAAAAAATTTGATACCTTTCATATAATCCCCTGCAGCTGCACTTCCGTACTGGCATCTTGGCCCTCTATGCAGACGTGTACGCGATGATGTCACTGCGTACGCACCTTCACCAGCACGTCCCACAAGAGGCGGAGGGAATGCACGGCCGTTCAGTTTTTATGGCTGTGAGAGCTCCAAGGGTCCCGGCACACGATACCCCAGTGTCGGCATATAAGTAAGCAAAAAAGATGGTAGCACTTAATAGAAAATTACATAAAAAATTGTATATTTATTGGCCCGTGTGAACAGGTGCCAATGTTTCGGCTCAAAAGCAAGTGGATTTTTAATGCAACCAAACAAGCCTCATCAGGTCTAAGAAATGTATTTATTTTAATAAAATAAACAGTTTGTATTGTGGAGTCTGCTCCACTTCAGAGTTATTACATATATTGGGAATAACTCTTTAACCCCTTCCCACTTAAGGTACTTTTTACTTTCCTGACCAAGCCAAATTTTTTAAACTAATATGTGCCATTTTATGTGGTAATAATTTTTTTTTTTAACACATTGTAGTTTATGTTCGTGGTAAATTTAGGTCAATATGATAGACATTTATATAAAAAATATCGGAAATTTGATAAATATTTAGAAAAAATGTCTCATTTTTGAACTTTGAATTTTGTATGCCAATGAAATGTCCCATCCCTCAGTTTTTCAGGACCATCTACACATTTGAAAAGATTTTGAGGGATCTATATGTCATGTATACACCTCAAAATATTCAAAACCGTATTCAGAAATTTTGTATAACCCATAGGGCTTCATGCAAAGTTAAATGAAAAATTACTTTTTATTATTATTAGCATGTGAAGGTATTTGCAAAGGGGGGTAGCAGAGGAATAGTGAGGCGAGAGATGAACTAGTCGAGCAGCAGAGTTGAGGATGGACTGGAGGGGTGCGAGAGTGTTAGCAGGTAGGCCACAGAGGAGGGTGTTGCAGTAGTCGAGGCGGGAGATGATGAGGGCATGAACAAGCAGTTTAATAGATTGAGGGTTGAGGAAAGGATGGATTCTGGGAATATTTTTGAGCTGGAGGCCACAGGAGGTGGCAAGAGCTTGGATGTGGGGTTTGAAGGACAGGGCAGAGTCAGGGGTTACTCCGGGGACAGGGGAAAGTGTGATGTCATTTATTGTGATAGAAAGATCAGGTGGGGAAGATATGCGAGATGAAGGAAAGATGATGAGCTCAGTGTGCTGAAACAGTTGGCTTATCCTCGAGTATATACGGTATATACTTTAAACTGTAAAGTGTTAGTAACAAGGCAAATCAACAGTAGAACTAATAACAGTAAGCTTGGGATAGCAGAGAAAGTCTTTCACTATTTAACGTTAATGTTCTCTTCACAAAGGTGGTGTGCCCAGTCGTGTGAGTTTCCATGTAAGTTCTCTATGAAGCTCTGGCCCTAGCGGGGATCACTGGGTTTTCCGGCTAGGCCGCAAGTCTCTCTCTGATGTTCACTACTAGGACCAACCCTTCTCAATCACTATGTTTCCACAAAGTAAAATAATAGGAGCTATACTCACCTCCGGTGCTGGCACTATTCCAGCTGGATCACTGAGGGGCTCCCGCAGGAACTGAGCAGTCAATGTCTGTGATCCTAGCTGTTATCTTTAATTAACGCCTTTGATGCCGCAACCTATAGTATCAGTGGCATCTAGGTTGTCAAATAAAGGTAGGGGGCTCTTTTAGTCAACCAACTCTACACAATGGCCCCCACAGCTGTAATTGTAAATCATGCCTCGCAGCATCGTGCAATAAAGCTCAACCAGGTTCACGTTCTGTAAAGGGACTAAAGTAAAAAAAGTAAAAAACAAAACGGTTCATAGAAAAAAATAACACAAATCCCAGGTCCCGTTCTTTGATGTGGACTTGGGAACTGAGCCGACAAATGATGGCTGCATTATTCAGCCATCATCTGCCTCTAACAGATGCGAGTGGACGGAAGCGGCCGTTAACCTGTTATATGCCGCTAACAATCTGTGATGGCAGAATTTACAGTGACTGGTCCAGGTGGGGCACACTGTTCTAACTGTCCCTGCATCATGATTGTGGGGTGCCAATGGGTTGTCATGACAGCTTGAGGTTTTCTGAACACCCCAGTGCTTGTCATGACAATACTCTGTAGTATCGGTGTCTCTGCGCCTTGACAGGCAGAGACGCCGTCCCTCTTACCGCCGCGCTCCCCTCCCGGCGTCCTCCGGCGCGCAACTTCCCGGGCATTGTGCTTAGGGCACACGCGCGCTCCCTCCCTCTTAAAGGGGCCGCGCACGCCGTCCTAAAGAGTCCCCGGCCAATGACCGGAGGACCTCTCATATAAAAGGCACCTCCTCCAAGATGGAGGTGCCCATGCAAGGTTGTAGCTTTGTGTGTTAAACTCTGCTTCAGCCCTCAGGTCCCGCTGCCAGCCTGACTACAAGTCCAGCCCACCAGCCTGACTACAAGTCCAGCCCGCCAGCCTGACTACAAGTCCAGCCCGCCAGCCTGACTACAAGTCCAGCCCGCCAGCCTGACTACTAGTCCAGTCTGCCAGCTTGTCTACTCTGCAGCCCGCCAGTCTGTCTACAGTCAAGTCCGCCAGTCTGTCTATGGGCCTTGCCCGCCTGCTTACCTGGAAGCACCTGCCTGTTACCTGCCGTGCCTACCAGCCAGCCTATCTGGAGGCTCCTGCTTGTTACCTGCTGTGTCTGCCAGTCCGCCTACCCGGATCACCCGTCAGCCTGCCTGCCGTGCTCATCTGCTGTACCGGTCAGTCCCTGCCTTCTGACCCGTGGGAGTCACCTGCTCTCATACAAGGTCGGTCCCAGAGTAGCACCTGGTCCCTCTGCTCGGTCCTTCCCTGGTCACGGAGTCGATTGAGCCGCCGTATGACCTTGGTCAGTCCGAGTTGACAGCTACTTACGCCCCTCTGGTCCCTCCTTGCACCGCAGCGCAGAGGTTCCACCACCCGGATCCGTAACATACTCCTTTGAACACATGCCTGTGGAGAGTAGGAGACTGTGATTTTTGCTACATACTGAAGCAGGGCTGCCACCAGGAATTTCAGCACCCCATACTGGCAACATTTCCGGGCACCCTTGAGACTCCACACCAGCCCCGCCTCCACCCCTCAAACTTTCCACCGTCCCACCTCCCACTCTTGGAAAAACTCTGCTTCTGCACCTCGGTTTCACCAATCACACATAAACAGTTCCCATTGAACACCATATCACATACACAGCCATCAGCTTTTGTTTTGGCCAAAAGATTTTTTAAACCTGCCACCACGACAAGGTAGACTCTTTTGGCAGGGCCCTACTCTACTCTAACCTATTAAACATTTCTTAAACTATCCAATATTCTTTTTAGGTATATTTTGCTTATTTTTCTTTAAGGGAATGAGTGACGTACATTTTTGAAACTAATTGAAACCAGATTGTGATAATTTTTTTATAATCTGTATTTCTGACTTCAGATTATTGTATCCTGTTTTCTGTACATTTATGGAAATCTGCTGTCTTGCCTGTTTGGAGATATGAACAATAGACATATGGATGTATATATATCACAAGACAAAACAGGGGACTCTAATTCCTAGGGAGAGTTTTCTATACATGTTCTCATGTTTAGTGACATGCAGATGTCATTGTGCAGGAAAGGGGAAGAGGTGAGCTGTGACACGACCTAATGTGAATGGTGGATTCTGCTATCTCTCATTGTAATCCTGCTGGCTATGATAATGAGGTGACTGCTGAAAAGGAATCTCTTCTGGACGTGTTATTCTATTAGAAAAGCAATTTCTGTTTATTTATTATTTATGATATAAGGGGTGACAAACTTTAAAGTAAATTCTTCAAAAACGTTAAACTATGATTAAAAGGATTGGCAATTTTCTGGTTATTCTTGACCAATGTGTTTGAGATGATGATAAGGCACTTAGTATTATGGTCTTTCTTGAACTTCGTCACTAAATACGAAATATGGGAAATAGACTATATTTCTATGTTGAATTTCTGCATTAAGGGCCTTTTATTCATCTCACACACACATTGGTTAAGAATAACCAGAGCATGGTCAATGCCCTTAACATAAAAGTTTTGTAAAACATTCCCACTAAACATTTCGCTAATTAAATCTATTTTTCATAAGAGTCATTTAGTTAAATCCTTTGGTCAATTGTGTAAAGTGCAAAATTATAATGTAACAAAACAAAGACAAAACGTATAACCAATTAATACAATGAAAATAAGGTCATTTTGTGAGGTCAGAAAACATATTAAAACAACGATCTAAGGAAATGAACCATAATAATAAAGACGTATTTCCATAAATTTAAGAACAACAAACAATAGTGCGCTCTATCCTAAAAACTGAGCCCTAATATTAAATGGGTATTCCCATCTGGGGTACGGATAGTGCATCGCAGGGTCAGTCAGGTGCAGGTCTCAGAACTGAAACATTACTATCCGATCAGTTACATCTGTCTAATGCTAGGACTTTGGGTCAGTAATCCCGCAGTCAGGCTAGGACACTCATCCATAATACACGGGAACATACATGGCAATAACACACTAATGTAAAACTGGCTGCAATGTAGAAGATGTGAAGATGCAAATTTACATGTATGGAACAGGCAGTCGTTTTACCTGCTGGTTAGAAAAATCCTTAATCAGGTCTTTAAAATTCAGGTGTCTGGCGAGCTCATGTTCAATTGACAGAAGGGCTCGGCTGTTTAACCGTTGTTACGTCATTGTAGAATGCAGATAGTTCTTGAGAGTTTGCTAATGCTATCTCTCCTTCTGCTACTCAAAGTGGTTGGGTGATAAAAATTCTTACAATACACACCTCTCCAAATCTTGAAGCTCGAATTTGTAGATGGTGTTTAGTAAAGACAGTGGACCCATGTTTTCTGTAAATGTAGCTTCATAAACTTTCCGAAGACGTTGCTACTCAGAAAGTAACGGTGATGTGAGATCTACCTGCCTTCCCATGGGTTGTTCCATCTCTTGCTATTATTTTGAATTATTTGGTTCTTTCCTAGAATGGGTGGTCAAGTATGAAACAGGTTCCTCCGCTATAATCCATTATCTTGACGATTTTCTTTTTGTGGGACCACCAGATTCCAGGTCCTGTCAACTTTTGCTGGACAATTTTATTTTTTTCGCGTCGTATTTTGGCGTTCCCTTATCCAGTGGAAAAACTTTTGCTACTACTTCGCTATCCTTTTTAGGAATTGAGATTGATTCCGTTGCCATGGTTTTTCACCTTCCCTCAGAAAAAAATTCAAAATTGCTGTCCCAGATTGAAGGATTCTGTTCTGTCCTCAAAGTAACACTATGTCAAATGCAGTCCATGCTAGGCCTCCTTAACTTTGCTTGCACAGTAATGCCTATGGGGAGAATTTTTTCCAGACGTTTATCCCTCTCGACCAAAAGCATCAAGCTTCCCCATCAAAGAATTCGGATAAAACCTCCTTTGAAAGCAGACTTGCTGGTTGGGAAGGAGTTCCTCTTGTCCTATAATGGATATACTTGCTTTTATAATGGATATACTTGCTTTTAGTCATCGGAATTGACTAATGAGGATCTCTCCCTTTTTTCCGATGCCGCTGGATCTACTGGTTTCAGTGTCATTTTTGGAGACCAATGGTGTGCCGAACCTTGGCCGGAATCTTGGCGCACTGAGGGCTGGGTTAAAAACCTTACTTGGTTAGAGTTATTTCCTATCATCACAGCCATTTCTTTATGGGGCCCATCCCTCAGGGATAAACGGATCTGTTATTGGACTGACAATATGAGTATTGTACACGCCATAAATCACTTGTCATCCTCATCTCCCCTGGTTATCAAATTACTCAGATTCCTGGTATTAAAATGCTTAAGTTTAAACATCTGGTTTTAAGCCCGCCATGTTCCGGGTACAAATAATGTCATTGCTGATTCTCTTTCTCGTTTCGATTGGCAGAAATTCCGGGAATGTTTCCCCGCGGCCAAAGCAGAGGGGCATCCATGCCCATCCCTCATGTGGGAGGTGGTAGAGAAAGATTGATGGAGTTGGTGAGATCTTCAGTGGCCTCGTCTACATGGCGTTCTTACGGTAAGGCATGGAATGAGTGCCATAACTTATTTGGGGATAGATCAGCAGCAGCATCCGACGCTGCCCGTCTGGTGGTCACAATCGAATATTTACTTTACTTGCGCAGTATGGGTGTTTCAGGAGCCGTTGCACAGAACCGCCTATCTGATCTCGGTGTTTATTTTCACCTCTTAGGTTGGAACGATGTTACTAAGGTTTTCATCATTCGGCAGGCTATTATGGGTTGGAGGAGGGAGCACACTCGTCAGGGGAACAGACGGCCCATTTCTTTCAGTTTACTTACCCGCCTAATCAACCCACTCCCGCTGTCCGCTCTTCTCCTTTCAAGTCTGCTCTACTCTCTGCCGCTTTTTGACTCGCGTTTTTTGGTTTGGTGCTTTGCGCATTAGTGAATTGGTGTCCCCATCCAAGCGCACTTCAGGAGGACTCCAGTATGATGGTGTATCCACTTTCGGAAATCGAAAATTGACCCGTCCGGTATTTGTTCATGGGTTCCCCTTCTTACCATCCCCGGTCCTATTTGTCCTTTAACCCTTGTTAATAATTACTTATCGTTCTGGCGATCTGGTGACTCCTTTTTCTCACATGAGGATGGTTCTCCTCTTACGGTTTTTCAATTTCAATCCCTTTTTTGGAAATGTTTAGCTTTCGTAGGCCTTCCTCTCAAGGTATTTGGTACGTACTCCTTTAGGATAGCAGCTGCTACCGAAGCAGCCTGTGCTGGTTTGCCTAACTCCGAGATCCAGCGCATTGGTAGATGGCGTTCCTCCTGTTTTGCAAGATACATCAGACCGAATTTATTGCTTCACTAACTTTATTATCTCTTCATAGGTGGTGTAAAACACACAGTGTGGATACTGGGCCACTCTTACATCTTCTGGGCATCCCAAAGAGCAGAACGTCGACCAGGTGGCAGAGGTCTTGGGTTCCACGGCATCAATGTTTTTTGGAGAGGAATAAGAGGCTTGACCGGGCCTCAGGTTCTTCCCGAGGTGGTGCGGATAGCTCAGACTTCTTCCTCTCCCTTAATTCTAGTCCTGCATGCGGGCGAGAATGATCTCTGTTCCTTTCACCTAGCGGAGCTCCTCACAATCATGCGCTCCGACGTGGATAAATTCCACAGACTTTTTCCAGAGCTTACTCTGATTTGGTCAGAGGTAATGTCACGTGTTGCATGGCAGGGCGCGAGAGATGCGGCGGCAGTTGAACGTTCTGTGCGCACGCTTAATGCCCGCTTGTCCCGCTTTATCCGTTTTAAGGCCGGAGTGGTCATGAGGCATCACCAACTTGAGGGAGACAATTCCAGTCTTATGCTACCCGATGGAGTCCATCTGACGGAAATAGGGCTGGATATTTTTCTCTCCGGTCTCCAGGATAGCATAGAACAAGCTTTTTACCAAATGGGTGGGGGGCGGAGCGCAGTATAAATACTCCACTCCTCCTTAGCGGTCATTTGCTCCATCTTAATGTTTTTTTCCGGTACGAAGTCTGACTTGCGCTGGGAGTCCAGCTGTGGCATATGGATTTGCACCCGTTTCAGCTGGCTAATAGTGCCTTAACCGAGTTTTATACCAGTTACGTACTGAGCACGTCCTTTTTGGCTGTGACCGACTTCTACCCATTAAAAGGAGTGGTTAAGATCTGTGTGTTGTCGTTATTCCATGGGACTTTTTGAGGAAATATTGTTGTTGGGTCTCAGCAGTCTGCAGGGCACGTCAATCTTTAATTGAATGCCCCTTGACTGCTGTGCCCTGCTGAAGGGGTTAAATTGTGTGTCCCATGTTCTTTTTCTCCTCTCCTCCTGGCTTTCACCCAATAATCCTCTTCTTCCTCCCTCTTCCCCTCTTTATAAGTCCAGACCCTGTGTGAAGCCCAGCTGTGCTTGGTATCACAGATCCTAGAAGGGTGTATTGACGGATTCCTCCACAAGAGGCCCCCATAACCATTCACACATCTCCACCTTCCACCTCAGACCACCAGAGGGAGCCGTTAGGGATATATAAAGAAGGGAAGGTGGAGCCAGGCAGTCAGTTCCTGCAGAGTGAGACACAGAAACAGGTCAGTCTGCAGTGGAGCTCAGTGACTCAGCAATTCCTCTGGAGAGTTCAGTTAGTGCAAGCCTGAATACAGAGTTGAGCCCGGTTGAGTCGTAGCTCAGAATAGTGAGCTTAGGTGTGCCGGCGCCATAAGATCGGTGAAGCGCGGCAAGCTGCCATTAGTGTGAGTAGCCTATTGAGGGCCCGAGTAGGCCGAAAGCGAGTAGAGAGAGTTAGTACATAGGGGGCAGAGGAGCTTAACTAACTCACCCCGAAGAAGAATTTACCGGACACCGGGTCCGAAGCTTACCGGGATATCCACGACCCAGTAAGATTTAACCGGAATCCCTGGAGAACAACAAGTCCCAGGATCGCTAAAGGGCTGATACGTACCAGAGCCAGGAGACACATAGGCCCCGTAGGTCGGGAGCGTGCACTCCAAGAGAAGGCCCTACCACAAGGACAGCCAGCGCAGGACAGAGACAAAGTTAGGCCTAGCTACAGGCAGGTCAGAAACTTACTACGCAGAGGCAAGGAACAGGAGGTCCAAAACCCGCTCATTGGGGAGGATCCGGACATACACCCTTCACCCTACAGTGCTCCGGGGAGTGCCTGAATTTCCATCAGTAAAAGGTACCGAAGTGACTATCGTGTCTGTCCCTGTTCTTGCTCTGACGCGGCTGAGTCTCTCTGTCCTGCATACCCCGTCATACACTGCCCTGAGGCCTAGCTCCACCTGTGGGGAGCTATACCATCCAGCTGCCTTATCATCAGCCTCAGTGGACTGCGCAGCGCTGGTGATCCTCACCAGAAGCCACAGGTGGCGTCACAAACTTTTATAAACTTAACATCTATCAACGCCTTTTTAAAGAGAGACCCCAGAGTACGGGCCCGGGAGCCGACCACCGCGACCTCCTTAAGGCTAAAGGCCCGGGTAACCGAGTCTTCCCCCATCCCCTGGGCTAGTCATCTCCAACTGGCATCACGAACAGGATTACGTGCCCGCTGCAACGACAGAGTGTTGTGCCCGTTGCCACCGGGTACTGTGCGCCTTTATTCTGAACTGTCTACGTAAAGTTGTGGTGAAGGTTGCCGCCATTGTTGGGCCGTTGAGCAAGAAGAAGGGCGTAACTGCGGGAAAATAAGGGGCGTACCTTTTCCCCGGTGGCTGCTGAAACTAAAGTTCCAGCAACGTCCCCTAAAGAACTGGACAGTCTGCGCTCTGAGGTGCGTCAGTTGAGTAAAACCCTGACCACTGTGCTGAGTGCTCTGCAGTTGCGGACGGAGACTGAGGAAGGAGGGAAGATCCTGTTAGCCGATAGCCCTGAGGATGTCCCCTGGATGCGAAGGAGGAGGAGACCAACACCACCCTCGCCGAGGACCAGTGACTAGCGCCGTCCACCAAAGGACCCAGCCGGCTACCGCTGCCGCAAGACCGGACACATCGCCCAGAATTGTCCTTTAAACGAGAAAACCCTGGGTCCGAGGGCCGACACCCAGGAGTAGACTCACCAGGCCCATCAGACTGGTACAACAGGTTCGTCGGAGGAAGACCTTTCCTGTCCATTGTACTGGATGGGATCCCGATGCATGCCCTGCAGGACACAGAATCTCAGGTAACCATCATGCCTGAAGTCCTCTACAAGAGGTTCTGGTCCATGGACGACCTACGTCCGCCAGCTCCAAATCTGTCTGTATGTGCCTCAAATGGACTCCCCTTTAACCTACTCGGGGTTAAGAATGTGACTGTAAAGGTGGGGAGAGTGGAGCTGAAGGACCAGGGACTAATTGTAGTGGAGACTAACCCTGATGACAGCAACCCGTATATGGTATTGGGCACTAACATTGTTGGTAACTGTCTGGGAGAAGTTGTGTTCTTGCTCCAACAGATCGCCGACACTGCCGGACCGAGAGAGAGGAGGGCACTGCAGAGGGAGATCCGCGTCCTGATGTATCAACAGCAAGTAAAGTTAACAGATGGTGAAATCGGTAACGTGCGGGTAACAGACCCCATACCCATTGTCATTCCCCCAATGAGTGAAATGCTCATCTGGTGTAGAGCTGCCATAGGTCTTAGAGGACAGAGCTACCAGGCGGTAGTAGAACCCCTTTGCTCTGAGCACAGACCCACGCTCTTAACTGCCAGGGGAGTGGTAGATGTACGTAATGGGAGGGTGCCCGTCCGTCTTCTCAACTTAGGGGAAGATGAGGTCAAACTGCCACGTTATGCCACTGTTGCCAAATTACATGCTGTCAACAAGAACTGCATCCATGAGGCGGAGTCCTTAACTTCACCAGAAGAAGTGGAGGATAATGACCCTGCAACCCAGGTGGAGGATTGGTGTCAACAGCTCCATGTTGGGTTGGACACCACTCCTACCCACCAAAAACAGGGTGTACACCGGGTGGTTCAAGAGTACTCGCAGGTGTTCAGTAAACATCCACTAGACTTCGGAAGGGTTAAGGGGGTTCAACATCATATCCCCACAGGCAACCATTCCCCAATCAAAGAACGTTATAGGCCTATACCCCCAGCTCACTACCAGAAGGCAAAATAAATGCTGCATGACATGAGGAAGGCGGGAGTGATAAGGGATAGTTGTAGTCCCTGGGCAGCTCCCCTAGTGCTGGTTAGGAAGAAGGACGGGAGCATGAGAATGTGTGTAGATTATCGTCAAGTAAATCTCATTACACATAAAGATGCATACCCTTTACCACGCATAGAGGAGTCCCTAGCTGCCTTAAAGTCTGCAAATTACTTTTCCACCCTTGACCTCACTAGTGGGTACTGGCAAGTAGCTGTGGCTGAGGAGGATCGGGAGAAGACGGCCTTCACCACCCCGATGGGACTCTGCGAGTTCAACAGTATGCCGTTTGGACTCTGCAATGCCCCCAGAACGTTCCAGAGATTGATGGAGTGCTGCCTGGGACACCGCAACTTCGAGACTGTGTTACTTTACCTGGACGATGTCATTGTGTACTCCAGAACGTACGAGGACCACTTGAAACACCTGGCAGAGGTATTTGAGTCACTGTCCTGGTTCGGGATGAAGTTGAAGCCCTCAAAGTGCCACCTGCTCAAGAGAAAGGTACAGTACCTGGGGCACATTGTCAGTCCGGAAGGGGTAGCACCAGACTCGGAGAAAGTCACAGTCATCCAGAAGTGGCCAGAGCCGAAGAACCTCAAGGAGGTGCGTCAGTTCTTGGGACTAGTACCATACTACCGGAGGTTCGTAAAGGACTACACTAAGAGAGCAGCTCCTCTGCAAGACCTCCTGGTAGGACAGTCCCCCAAAGGCAAAAATCTCCCATTCCACTGGGGTAAGGAGCAAGCCGAGTCGTTTCAGGAGATGAAGGAGATCCTGACAGGTGATGAGATCCTAGCCTACCCCGACTACAGCCAACCGTTCCTGCTGTATACAGATGCCAGCAACGAAGGCCTGGGTGCTGTTCTAAGTCAGAAGCAGAATGGGCAGGAGAAGGTGATCGCATACGCAAGTAGGAAGCTCCGCCCGACTGAGAGGAACCCAGAGAACTATAGCAGCTTCAAGTTGGAGTTCCTGGCCTTGGTCTGGGCCATCACTGAAAGATTCAAGCACTATCTGGCTTCCAGCAAGTTCACTGCCTTTACTGATAACAACCCCTTGACCCATCTTGAAACAGCTAAGTTGGGAGCTCTGGAACAACGATGGATGGCTCGGCTATCAAACTACCAATTTACAATCAAATACCGGGCGGGCCGCAAGAACGCCAACGCCGATGCCCTGTCTAGGATGCCTCACCAGTCAGACACAGAAGAAGAAGTGGATGACCTGGAAGAGATTGAGCTACCTGCCCTTCATCGAAGTGGGATGATCCATGAGCAACGAGCCTCCAGGAATCAGCGTGGAAAGACGTTAAACCCCCTGCCTCAGCACAGTTGGAAAGAGACCCAGGATAGCGACCAAGTTGTCAGCCGCATCAAACATCTGATAACTCAAGAAGGTGCCTCCCTGGAGAAAGATGCGTCTCTGCAAGCAAAGCAGCTGTGGAATGAGCGAAGCCGGCTGTTTATCTACCGTGAGAAGCTGTGCCGGAGGTACGTTAATCCAAAGACTCATGAGATGGTATGGCAGATAGTAGTCCCTAAGACAGACATCCAGATGGTATTAGAGGCTTACCACGATCAGGCGGGGCACTTTGGCTGGAAAAAGCTAGAGACCCTGCTGAAATGTCGATTCTACTGGGTAGGAATGAGCAGCTCCATTGAGAGGTGGTGCCGGGACTGTGGACCCTGCGGCCTAAGAAGGAAAGACTTCAGCAGCCAGAAGGATCCCTGCAACCCATCAAGACGACTCGACCCCTGGAGATCGTGGCCCTGGACCATGTTAAGCTCTCCCCCCGCAGGTCAGGGTACTCCTATGCTCTGACCATGGTGGATCACTACTCACGTTTCTTGGTGGTCGCCCCCGTCAAAGACCTGATGGCAGAGACAGCAGCAAAGACGTTCCAAGCGTATTTCTGCAGACCCCATGGTTACCCTGAGCAGGTGCTGACGGACCAGGGCCCGGCCTTTGAGGCTGAGCTGTTTAAGGAGTTCTGCCATCTCTACGGGTGTAAAAAGATAAGAACTACACCGTATCACCCGCAAACAAACGGTCTCTGCGAAAAGATGAACAACATTATCATCGACCTGCTAAAGACCATACCACTTGAGGAGAGAAACCAGTGGCCAGACCTACTACCTGACCTAGTGGATCTGTAGAATCATATACCAGTGAGTTCCACCAACTGCACTCCGGCATATCTCATGCGGGCAAGGCCAGGAAAGCTGCCCATGGATCTGGAGCTTGGTGTTGTTGAACCTGAAGCTGATATGACCACTGAGGACTGGGACAAATCCAGACAAGAGCAGTACAGAAGGGTACAAGCTTGTGTCAAGGACAGTCTTACTCGGGTGAGAGAAAAGCAGGAAGTTCAATACAACAAAAACGCACCCGCAGAACCTTTCACACCAGGTGAAACAGTATTAAAAAGAAAAAGAAGTAACCACAAACTCGATGACCAGTGTGAAAAAGACCCCTACACTGTGTTACCGTCACGGTTTGACAACAAAAAGACATGCATAATTAGTCGTGATGGAGGAAGAACATCTGCTACAGTGTCCAGGGACCACCTAAAGTTGTGTCCAGACTTACTGAAACCCCAAGAAAAAGTGCCTCTCACAACCCAGGAAGAACCTAAAGAAGCAGTGATCCACACTGACCTAGGAGACTTCCCAGCGGATTGGCCTCAAATAGGAGGTGCAGTAATTATTCCAGTACTCCAATTCTATGAACAGCCAGCAAACCCTCCACAGCAAGTTAAACCTGTAAGTGCTGTAGAAGAGTCAGCTCAAGAAGTATCCCCGGATGAAGGATCCCCGGCAGGAGCAGAGCAAGAGGGCCCAGCCAATGGTAGACTTGCCAGTCCAAGAGAGAGGTTAAGGCAGTTTTACAACATGGTTACACGTAGAACTGGTAGAGTAACTGAGGATACAGACACTGACACTCCACCAACCACAGCACTAAGCAGGTCAATACGTAGTACAAGAGGTAAACCTCCTGTTAGGTACACTCAGTAGATAGTTAAAAATCTCTGAAAATATATATAGTTACCCCTGGGGTATTGTATATTAAATTGTAATGTACTGCATGACTGTTTATTTTCATGCATGCTTATCCATTTGTGCTTTTTTCTCATTAATTCTTTATTTGCCTAAGAACTTTGTGGCTGAGGACTGTGTGCAGCCCAAAAACTCTTACTGTATATAATTGCGCTCCCTGGAGTGCCCTTTAGGTGACCTCAGAAGGAAAACCTGTTTGGAGTGGCTCTTTTGGAGGTCCAACTCGGGATCTTCATGCCCTGCAGCCACCCCAGGGCCAACGTAGAAGGTTTAGGACAGGTCCCTCAAAACTACCAAAGTACTCTACCTTGTGAGATGGACATCCTTGCTGGGAACCTCACCACAGGAGACTTGGATTCTGAGGACACTCTGTAATTGTTTTGTTATGCAACGTTTAAGATTCGTGCCTCCCATAAAGGGAAGATTGTTCATGTATTGCTTACGTTTACTATTGTTATTGTTTTATAAAATGTACTTCAGCCCGGGAGTGCTGAGATTAACTAGGGGGGAATGTGAAGCCCAGCTGTGCTTGGTATCACAGATCCTAGAAGGGTGTATTGACGGATTCCTCCACAAGAGGCCCCCATAACCATTCACACATCTCCACCTTCCACCTCAGACCACCAGAGGGAGCCCGTTAGGGATATATAAAGAAGGGAAGGTGGAGCCAGGCAGTCAGTTCCTGCAGAGTGAGACACAGAAACAGGTCAGTCTGCAGTGGAGCTCAGTGACTCAGCAATTCCTCTGGAGAGTTCAGTTAGTGCAAGCCTGAATACAGAGTTGAGCCCGGTTGAGTCGTAGCTCAGAATAGTGAGCTTAGGTGTGCTGGCGCCATAAAATCGGTGAAGCGCGGCAAGCTGCCGTTAGTGTGAGTAGCCTATTGAGGGCCCGAGTAGGCCGAAGGCGAGAGGAGAGAGTTAGTACATAGGGGGCAGAGGAGCTTAACTAGCTCACCCCGAAGAAGAATTTACCGGACATCGGGTCCGAAGCTTACCGGGATATCCACGACCCAGTAAGATATAACCGGAATCCCTGGAGAACTACAAGTCCCAGGATCGCTAAAGTGCTGATACGTACCAGAGCCAGGAGACACATAGGCCCCGTAGGTCGGGAGCGTGCACTCCAAGAGAAGGCCCTACCACAAGGTCAGCCAGCGCAGGACAGAGACAAAGTTAGGCCTAGCTCCAGGCAGGTCAGAAACTTACTACGTAGAGGCAAGGAGCAGGAGGCCCAAAACCCGCTCATTGGGGAGGATCCGGACATACACCCTTCACCCTACAGTGCTCCCGGGAGTGCCTGAATTTCCATCAGTAAAAGGTACTGAAGTGACTATCGTGTCTGTCCCTGTTCTGGCTCTGACGCGGCTGAGTCTCTCTGTCCTGCATACCCCGTCATACACTGCCCTGAGGCCTAGCTCAACCTGTGGGAAGCTATACTATCCAGCTGCCTTATCATCGGCCTCAGTGGACTGCGCAGCGCTGGTGATCCTCACCAGAAGCCACAGGTGGCGTCACGAACTTTTATAAACTTAACATCTATCAACGCCTTTTTAAAGAGAGACCCCAGAGTACGGGCCCGGGATCCGACCACCGCGACCTCCTTAAGGCTAAAGGCCCGGGTAACCGAGTCTTCCCCCATCCCCTGGGCTAGTCACCTGCCTCTTCCTGCCTCTCTCCACACAAGCATGGGACCCGCAGTCTGCGTTTCCCACCACCCCTCCCCTTTTTTCCCATGTACAGTGTGTTTTGTTGGTATTATTTGGTTGTTCTGTATTTAAGTCACAGCAGCAGTCATTTGCTCTATCTTGATGTTTTTCTCCAGTACGAAGTATGATATGCGCCGGGAGTCCGGCAGTGGAATATGGATTTGTACCCATTTCAGCTGGCCAATAGTGCCTTAACCGGGTTTTATACCAGTTACGCGCTGAGCACGTCCTTTTTGGCTGTGACCGACCTCTAACCATTAAAAGGAGTTTTGGTTAAATTCTGTATGTTGTCGTTATTACATGGGACTTTTTGGGGAAATTTTGTTGTTGGGTCTCAGAAGTCATCTTACTACTGTTACTGGTAAAAATGATCATAGACATGTGCAATGTTAGTTAAAAAAAATCTGGCCTCCTCCTCCCCTTAATAGCCGGCCATCACACACCATGTTATTTCTTCTTAGCCCAAGACAGCACCAAAGACTGGAGCTGTTATGAGCAAGAGGAAATCCAATTACCGGTTAGTGTAAAATGTTCTGCACATGCCTATGAGTATAATGAAGCGCAGATCATAGAATCATAGAATCATAGAATGGTAGAGTTGGAAGGGACCTCCTGGGTCATCTGGTCCAACCCCCTGCTCAAAGCAGGATTCACTAGATCATCTCAGACAGATGTCTGTCCAGCCTCTGTTTGAAGACGTCCAGATGTTGTGGCGCTTATACTTACTGCCAGCGTATGAGTAGATCTGCTGGCATCTCTGTCTTTGGTGTCATATATTGGGATCCTCTGTCATTGCTATGCTTATCTTCATTATTAACTGATCATTTAAAAAAAAAAAAAAATCCGGCCTCCTTCCTCCCCTTAATAGCCGGCCATCACACACCTCTTCCCAACACCCATGACAGCACTTTCATGAGTGTGAGGAAATCTTACTACTGGTAATGGTAAAAATGATCATAGACATGTGCAATGTTAGTTAAAAAAAAAATCCGGCCTCCTTCCTCCCCTTAATAGCCGGCCATCGCACACCATGTTATTTCTTCTTAGCCCAAGACAGCACCGAAAGATGGAGCTGTCATGAGCAAGAGGAAATCCAATTACCGGTTAGTGTAAAATGTTCTGCACATGTCTATGAGTATAGTGAAGCGCAGATGTTGTGGCGCTTATACTTACTGCCAGCGCATGATTACATTGTCTGGCTTCTTCATCTTTGGGGTCTGTGTTTTGGGTCCCTCAGTGTCGTATCCATGGTCATCTTCATTCCAGCAGTGCTTTCAGATGATCATCAAAGTGATGTCCAATCTTCAGTTCTTCAAGGTCTACTGGAGGCTGAGGAAGACAGCTGGCTCTGATGACTATGGAGCTGGTGTCTTGTCAAGGGTTTCCAAGTTGACAAAAGAAAATCCCTTGAACATGGCCTGGTCCTTTGCTGATAGAGGTGACTTTTTGGCCTCTGCTGCTTCTAATTTCTCCAGATGGTGTGGTCGAGAACTGTGATGAGCTTTAGATGGCTATAAAACAAACAAAAAAATAATTATTACCAAAATCTCAAACGTTCTGGAGAAGGATGATATGAAATGATCTGGACCATCAGACCAGGACCAGTAGCTCTGGATGATGTTGATTTTCCAATGTTAGGCTGTGTGCCCACGATGCGTTTTTAATGCGTTTCTGCAGCGTTTTTGCAGCTGCGGAAACGCATTAAAAACGCATGGTAGAAGGGCAGCAATGATAATCCGCATGTGCTGTGCACATGCTGCGGAAAAATCCGCTGTGGATTATCATTACGGAAAAAAACGCAGCACTACCAATTATTTTGCGGAAATGCTGCATTTATCGCCGCCATTGACTTGCATTAGAACGCGCCAATTCCGCAAGACTGCATCTGTACTTGCGTAATTGGTGCGTTCTAATGTGCGGATGGTACCCAGGACTAGAGGAGAGGAGACTCTCCTCCGGACCCAGGCACCATTAAAAAATCTGTAAAAAAAGAATAAAATAAAAAATAAATGTATATTTACCTTCCGGCGGCCCGCGCTGCGCTCCTACTTGCTTCCCGGCACTTTGCAGTGGATTGAAGGACCTGCGCTGACGTCAGAGTCATGTGACGGGTCATGCGACGCTGACATCGGCAGGTCTTTCAATCCACTGCAAAGTGCCGGCACCGAGCGAAGCAAGCCAGCGCGGGCCATCGGAGGGTAAGTATACATTTGTTTTTTTTATTTTTAACCACTCTCTCGGGTCACACTATATAAATCCATGCAGTTTGCATGGATTTATATAGTGTGACCTAGTTGTCACAAGCACTTTCCAAGTGATGCTAAAATCGCTTGGAAAGCGCTTGTCAATCCGCAGGCGGAAATGCATGTGAAGAACGCTTCACATCCGCATGTCCCTGGCAGGAAAAACGCATGTACAATGCGCATGTACAATCCGCATGTATGATCCGCACGTACAATCCGCATGTACAATCCGTATGTACGATCCACATGTACAATCCGCATGCGGAAATGTCAGTGAATAACGCTCCATTTCCGCATGTCCCCGGCAGGAAAAACGCATGTACAATCCGCATGTACGATCCGCATGTACGATCCGCATGTACGATCCGCATGTACGATCCGCATGTACAATCCGCATGTACGATCCGCATGTACGATCCGCATGTACGATCCGCATGTACGATCCGCATGTACGATCCGCATGTACGATCCGCAAGTACGATCCGCATGTACGATCCGCATGTACGATCCGCATGTACGATCCGCATGTACGATCCGCATGTACGATCCGCATGTACGATCCGCAAGTACAATCCGCATGTACGATCCGCATGTACAATCCGCATGTACAATCCGCATGTGTTTTTTTCTGCCAGGGAGATGCAGAAACGCTCAGGAAAAAATCCTGAGCATTTCTGCATCGTGGGCACATAGCCTAAGTGTCAGCGCTAACTAATACTTAACAGAGGTGCAATGTGATCTGGCCATATACTTACTACAGGGATGTGTGGTGGAGGCACTTTCAGGGCTTCCACAGAGACCCAATCAATACACTGGAAAAACACGTGCTCTCGGATGTTACCATGGACTCCTAAGCGTCTGGCTGGATCTTTCTGTAGGAGCTAAAAACAATAAAGTAAAACCCATGAAGGTAAGCGGTAGAGGCAATAAAACATTCTCACGACATCACCATTTAAATGAATATTGTACAACCCCTAGTACTAATAACCTGGAATTATACTGACCTGTTTAATGATGTCATCAATGCCGGAGGATGCCTCATCGAGTGTCAGATGGAACGTACACTCACTGGTAACCATATCTTTTAAGATGACACCAAGAGAATACCAGTCTACTCCGGCGTTATACTCCTCGCCAGCAAAAATCTGTCATGGAAGAGAGAACAGAAAGGTCAAAATGTTAACATTCCCATGGACTGTAATTTTAGTGAAAACTAAATAGGAAAGCACTATTATCCCACCTCAGGAGCCATGTAACCGGCAGTCCCAGCGTATTCGGTGGCTGTTCGGTCTCCATGCATGTTGTCAATTGCGAGACCGAAATCTGTGATCTTAATATGGCCCGTTTCAGCCACCAAGATGTTCTCGGGCTTGAGGTCTCTGTGGATGACGCCCTTGGAGTGGAGGTACTGGATTCCACAGACCAGTTCAGCGGCATAGAATCTGACAGAAAGACATGAATGAGTGTAACTTCCCGAGGAGAAGACAAGAAACACAAAGATATTGCTTCCAGCCAATATTATCTACATTGACTAGACGATTAGAACAAGATGACCATATGCAGAACATACAACAAATCCTGCCAGATCCCACTGAAGAATAATGAGGCCACTCAGATTTCTGTCAATGTTCTGGTTAATTTCGCTGCAATCTACAGTATTTTTTATATTAAAAACACCAGAACCCAAAGGCAGATAATACAGCAGGGAAGTGAACGGATCAATGCTAGACATTTCTATACAGTTATGATCAGGATTGTAGGTAACATAAAATGTACCTTGCGCTGGGGATGTCAAGCCGCCCCTTCTCCAGAAGGAAGGTGTTAAAGTCCCCGCAGCTCACGTATTCCAGACCAAGCAGCACACAGAGCTGGAGCACAGAAATACAGAAGTAGATTTGTATGCAGGTAAAGTGGCCAAAAGATCACAATATCTACACAGCTACTACAGAATAGCTCCGTATAACTATAGGCCACAGGATAAATGGAAGGTGGTCTACATGTCCCATGTAAGAAGGATTACATTTCACATGTCCCATCATTTGTTTCAATGTTCTAGCTGATGACCATGAGACCCCTGTAATGACACCTTAGGGTTCATAGTGATGCTCCTGTGGAGGGTCACTTAAATATGCGGATATGTAGAATGATTTTCTTCAGGGGCATACAGAGATAGAAAGAATTGCTGTACATGTTGTTCAGTTAATGTTCAATGTCCTTTTATGTCAGATATTTATAGGGGTGTCCTGTGATTACTGATGCACAGGGCAGGCATGGTGCCAGTATCTCTTCCCCCGCAGCATCTGGCAGATTTATTATAAAATGATTCTGGTTTATGGTAAAAACACGAGGTCAGACCTTGTACAACACTTTAATAAGTAAAAAATGGAGGCATGTTTTCATGAAACTAGCTTCACGTGGCGAGACTCCTTAGATATGGTGCTCGGATTGAATCATGTTTTTCAAAGCATTTAACTCAGACAAAAGAATGAAATCTTTGTGCCCGGAGGTCTCACTAGTTGTATCAGCAGAATAATATATCATACAGAAAATACTTACACATATCTTACTAACCAACAGTCAGGGAGGCCCGACTGGACTGGACGAGTGTAGACTGCAGTGCACAAAGCATGGTTGTTGTATACCCTAATCCAAGCTACAATAATACCAGGCCATAAAAGTGGTGGTCTGAAGGACATGATGCTCCATCTGTTAACCGGTTCAGGACCGCCCACTGTACCCAGGGTCCTGCAAGCGCTGCGGTTCCGGTGCAGAGCGATAGCTCTGACATGTGAGATCATGGGGACCTGATTGGATCAGGTCCCCATGATGTTAACCTGTTCCTATCTTCTAGATGAAGCGATCCATAGCGATCGCGGCATTTAAAAGATAGTGACACCAGTGGTCGGTGATCCAGACCCCGACATACCTTAGCAGCGAGGGGATCCTGATGCTGTGACCTCTGACCTCATTGAGACCTGATTGGCTCAGGTCTCGATGATGTCAGCATCACACCAGCCAATCAGAGAGGGCGATCTGCCTGATAAATACACTGTTTCCCCTCCGATCTCAGTGAGAGAGCAGAGGAGAAACAGTGTGACAAGAGCTGTGTCAGCCTTGCCACTGTGAAAGTAGAAAAAAAGAAAGTAAGAGTTAGGTTAGGGTTAGTCAGTTCTGTCAGTCAGTCAGTCCGTCCTCTCAGGTCAGGTCAGTCAGTCCTGTCAGGTCAGTCCAGTCCAGTCAGTCCGGTCCGGTCAGTCCAGTCCCGTCCGGTCAGTCCAGTCCAGTCAGTCCAGTCCAGTTCCGTCCGGTCAGTCCAGTCCAGTCCAGTCAGTCCAGTCCAGTCAGTCCAGTCCGGTCAGTCCAGTCCACTCAGTCCAGTCAGTCCGGTCCAGTCAGTCCGGTCAGTCCAGTCCGGTCAGTCCAGTCCGGTCAGTCCAGTCAGTCCAGTCCGGTCAGTCCAGTCCGGTCAGTCCAGTCCAGTCAAAAAATATAAAAACAAATAAAATGGCCCGTCAGACTTTTACCGCAGAGGAGGTGTATGCCCTGCTATGTTCTGACACTGATGACAGTGCAATCTCAGATGGAGATGTGGATTTTGAGGGCTTTAGTAGCGGCGACACTGAGAGCTCAGAAATGAGCAGTGATTCTGGTCCATCCTCAAGCCCAAGGACCAGTACAACAATAGGGGCAAATAGCGCTACTGGAGAAACGTCTCCAAATCAGGGAACACTGCCCAGTACAAGCGCTGTCCCTTCTACTAGTGAATTGGCGCACGCCAGTGTACAAGGGGCTTTGCCACGTGATATAGCATTTCCCAGATGGGAGGCTTCTGATTCGGCTGCTCCATTCAGCCCTGATTTCAACGCCATTCCTGGTATAAATGTGGAGGTGGAAGATTTTGGACCAATTCATTTTTTTAATTTGTTTTTTACAGACAGCTTGCTAGAGCATATTGTCGTGCAAACAAATTTATACGCATCCCAATTCATAAGCCAGAATCCCCGATGTTACTATGCTAGGGCAAATTTATGGACACCAACTAATGTCCCGGAAATCAAAAAAAATTTAGGACTTACATTTGCCATGGGGCTTGTTAAAAAACCGAGCATTCGATCCTACTGGTCCAACCACCCTGTTCAAGCCACCCCTATGTTTTCAGTCGTTCTTCCTAGGACCCGTTATGAAATGCTCATGTGGTTTTGGCATTTTAACGACAATAGTCAATGCCTGCCCAGAAATGCCCCAGAACATGACAAGTTATATAAAATTAGACCCATCATTGAAAATTTGTCAGAAAAAATCTGAAGGCTCTACACCCCAACACAAAATATTTCTATAGATGAGTCCCTTGTAAAAATTCAAAGGAAGACTGCACCTCAAGCAATTTATAACATCTTAAAGGGCAAGGTTTGGAATAAAGCTCTATAAAATGTGCGAAAGTTCAACCGGATACACATCCGCTTTTCACATATATGAGGGGAAAGATAGCCAACTAAACCCACCAGGATGCCCTACTTATCTGGGGACATCTGGAAAAATTGTTTGGGAGCTGATAAGTCCATTTTTTCAAAAAGGCTACAATCTATATGTGGACAATTATTACACCAGCATACCCCTATTTAAAAGTCTGGTTGAACACAACATCGGGGCTTGTGGGACCATCCGTAAAAACCGTCAGGGGTTTCCACAACCATTGGTCAACCAAAAGTTCCAAAAGGGGCAGTCAGGGGCTGTACGCAACGGAGAGCTGCTTGCCCTGAAGTATAGGGATAAGAGGGATATTTTTGTCCTCAGCTCGATCCACACAGATGCCACAAGGGCCACTGTAGAACTAGGATCCACCACTCCGAAGCAAAAACCTGTGTCAGTCATTGACTACAACAAACACAAGGGGGGTGTGGACCTTGCAGACCAGGTTCTACAGCCATACCAGGTATCAAGAAAGTCCTATACCTGGTATAAAAAGTTGGTTATTTATTTGTTTCAGGTGGCCACATACAATTCTTTTGTGTTGTACAAAAAAGCAGGAAATTCCAATCCTTTTCTTGATTATCAAGAAAAGGTAATTGAAAATCTTGTTTTTGAAAGTGTTAGCCCCGCTCATCCATTAGAATCTGAGGATGTGAAAAGACTCACTGAGCGACATTTTATTGCACTTATTCCAGCAACGGAAACGAGAAGGAACCCTCAGAAAAGATGTCGTGTATGTACTAAGAGAGGAATGAGGCGTGATACCCGCTACTATTGCCCACAATGCCCATCATTGCCAGCCTTATGCGTCACTGACTGCTTTAAAATCTTCCACACAGAACCACGTTTTTAAACTGTAAAAATGTATCCCATTTTGTCATTCAAACATTTGGTTCATTTAGTGAATGACACATTCAAGTAGAGCTCACTTAATTTCCAGGGGTGGGGGGGTTCTCCAGAATCTAAACCTTCCATTGTGTGCTTGTTTCTGGTAATCATCCATTGAGTTAAAATGGTCACTAAACCCATAGATGAATTCCCAGACGGGTGTCAGTTCCAAAATGGGGTCACTTCAGGGGGGATTCTTTAGTTATGGTACTTAGCGCCTCTGAAAAGTGCCAGAACAGCAGAATCCCCCATGAAGTGACCCCATTTTGGAAATGACACCTCTCTGGGAATTCATCTATGGGTTTAGTGACCATTTACCTATCTACTTATTTTCCCACCACTAGATTAATTTATACAGAGGAGTAGATTGTAAAATTCGGTCACTTGTTGGGGGTTTCCTCTGTTTAGGCACCTCAGGGGCTCTCCAAATGCAACATGGCGTCCGCTATCGATTCCAGCCAAATTTCCAATCCAAAAGTCAAATGGCGCTCCTTACCTTCCGAGCCATGCCGTGCGCCCAGACAGTGGTTTTGCACCACATATGGGGTATCAGCGTGCTCAGGAGAAATTCCACAACACATTTTGGAGTCCATTTTTACCTGTTACCCTTGCGAAGATTAAAAAATATTGGCTCTAAGGTAATTTTTTGTGAAAAAAAGTTAAATGTTCATTGTTTTCTTCCACATTCCAAAAATTCCCGTGAACCACCTGAAGGGTTAATAAAGTTCTTGAATGTGGTTTTGAGCACCTTGATGGGTGCAGTTTTTAGAATGGTGTCACTTTTGGGTATTTTCTGTCATAAAGGCCCCTCAAAGTGACTTCAAATAAGATGTGGTCCCTAAAAAAATGTTTTTGTAAAGTTTGTTGTAAAAATGAGAAATCGCTGGTCAACTTTTAACCCTTATAGCTTCCTAACAAAAAAAAAATTTGGTTCCAAAATTGTGCTGATGTGAATTAGACATGTGGGAAATGTTATTTATTAACTATTTTGTGTGACATATCGCTCTGATTTAAGGGCATGAAAATTCAAAGTTTGAAAATTGCAAAATTTCCAAAATTTTCCGATTTTTTCACAAATAAACGCAAGTGATGTCGAAGAAATTTTACCACTATCATGAAGTACAATATGTCACGAAAAAACAATCTCAGAATCAGGGGAATCCGTTGAAGCGTTCCAGAGTAATTACCTCATAAAGTGACAGTGGTCAGAATTGAAAAAATTGGCTCGGTCACGAAGGCAAAAACAGGCTCTGGCGCGAAGTGGTTAACGTAGCATCTCAGGTTCTCATACAAGAAGTATTAGAAAAGCAGCTTTTCAAGAGGTTTCAGTAGACTTTGGCTGTGCCCGGGACATTTGCTTACCTGTCTGGGAGATCTCTTTTTTTCTGGAAGCCGACCATAATTTTTAACACGATTGTCTAGAATTATATATGTGTGTATATGTTGCGCCCCTGTGGGTTAAGTCGCCACAGAGGTACTGCATCTCACCCAGAGGTGTGGTATCTCACTCTCAGGTAAGGATAGAGCGCTGCCCGGGACCCTAATACCTGCATCCAACACTACACTACTCCAGACCAGCAGGAGGGGCAAGATGCGTCGCTTCCCTTCTGAGCCCTGTCCCTGGCTGGAGTGGGGGGAACCAAAATAGGAGGAACCATGTAGTGGGTGTGGGTGGAGGAAGTAAATCAGGGGAGCTCAGTAAGAAGTGCTATAAAAAGAAGGTGGAACAATCTAGAAGGGTTCTTCAGTGAGAGGAAGAGTTGGGAGCAGGAGCTCTGTAGGAGCTCTGCTCAGGAGGAGGGCCTAGCCAGAGAGGCCCAAGACTGAAAAGAGAGAGAGAGGAGCAGGAGAAAGGCTCCAGGAGCATGGAAGGGATCCCAGGGGTACGGGCAGTGCTGGAGGCCACCTGTATGCCCGAATCTGCCAGGCGGTGGAGGGATCAAGCCGCAGAGGGGACCGGCCCCTAACTAGTGAGAATTACAAAGTTCAACTAGGAACCGGAGGCTTCTGTACTTTCAGGGTGCAGTTGCCACATCCGCACTCAAGTCGCCAAAAAGGTAACCACATAGGATCCAGGGAACTCCAGGTTGCCCAGAAAGATCCGAGGATACCGACTAGGGACATTTTTTGGCGAGGCACAGGGCAAGAAGGGTGAGGGCCAGCGCAGAAAGACGGCTGAGAAGGTCATATAGAACGGGGTCCTGTCAGGCACTCTTGAAACACCTGGGAGTTTGCTGCACCCCTGCCTGGTGAAAGCAGCGCGATGTGGGAGGTCGTAGTCCAGAAAGTGTAACCTGAGAAACTAAACAACTGTGAGTAAGCCCTGAAGACTGCACCCCACTGTCTCTGTGAATTATTCTGGCCGCGCCATCACCCCCTGCACTACAACTGCAACAGCAACATCCATAACATTTCAGCACAGCCCTGGAGCTAAGCTCTACCTGTGGAGGGGTAAACCAACTCTACTGCATTTACACCAGCTCCAGAGGACCTGCTCCGCAGCGGCGGCTCCATATAGCCGCATACCACAGGTGGCGTCACGAACTGTATATAAAAACTATATATCCCCTGTAAATATCTCCTTTTATTGACCGCCCTGGGTCACGGACCGGGTCACCGCCACTGTGATATCTCCCCTGCACCGACCGGCCCTGCACCGAGTACCCCACGGCCCAGGGAGCGCGTCATATATTATAGCTAAATAGATTGTTGACTGTCAATCTTCCTTAATCTGGGGCTCCATGCAAGATCTCGCCTCATGAGATAATTCTGAGAAAGGTCAAAGGTCAAGAATGGGTCTTTCAGCAGGACAATGACCCGAAATATACAGCCAAGGCAACTAAGGTGTGGCTCCGTAAGAAGCATTTCAAGGTCCTGGAGTGGCCTATCCAATCTCCAGACCTGAACCCAATAGAAAATCTTTGGAAGGAGCTGAAACTCAATGCTGCCCAGTGACAGCCCCGAAACCTGAAAGATCTGGAGAAGATCTGTATGAAGGAGGGGGCCAAAATCCCTGCTGCAGTGCGTGCAAACCTGGTCAAGAACTACAGGAAACGTCTGACCTCTGTAATTGCAAACAAAAGTTTCTGTACCAAATATTAAGTTCTGTTTTTCTATTGTATAAAAATACTTATTTCATGCAATAATATACAAATGAATTATGTAAAAATCATACAAAGTAATTTTCTGGATTACTTTTAGATTCTGTCTCTCACAAGTGAAGTGAACTACGATAAAAATTACAGACCTCTCCATTCTTTGTAGGTGGGAAAATTTGCAAAATCGGCAAAGTATCAAATACTTATTTTCCCCACTGTAGAAATGAGCACATACAGTACAGACCAAAAGTTTGGACACACCTTCTCATTTAAAGATTGTTCTGTATTTTCATAACTATGAAAATTGTACATTCAAACTGAAGGCATCAAAACTATGAATTAACACATGTGGAATTATATACTTAACAAAAAAGTGTGAAACAACTGAAAATATGTCTTATATTCTAGGTTCTTCAAAGTAGCCACCTTTTCCTTTGATGACTGCTTTGCACACTCTTGGCATTCTCTTGATGAGCTTCAAGAGGTAGTCACCAGAAATGTCTTTCACTTCACAGGTGTGCCCTGTCAGGTTTATTAAGTGGGATTTTTTGCCTTATAAATGGGGTTGGGACCATCAGTTGTGTTGTGCAGAAGTCTGGTGGATACACAGCTGATAATCCTACTGAATAGACTGTTAGAATTTGTATTATGGCAAGAAAAAAGCAGCTAAGTAAAGAAAAACGAGTGGCCATCATTATTTTAAGAAATGAAGGTCAGTCAGTCCGAAAAATTGGGCAAACTTTGAATGTGTCCCCAAGTGCAGTTGCAAAAACCATCAAGCGCTACAAAGAAACTGGCTCACATGAGGACCGCCCCAGGAAAGGAAGACCAAGAGTCACCTCTGCTTCTGAGGATAAGTTTATCCGAGTCACCAGCCTCAGAAATCGCAGGTAACAGCAGCTCAGATTAGAGACCAGGTCAACGCCACACAGAGTTCTAGCAGCAGACACATCTCTACAACAACTGTTAAGAGGAGACTTTGTGCAGCAGGCCTTCATGGTAAAATAACTGCTAGGAAACCACTGCTAAGGACAGGCAACAAGCAGAAGAGACTTGTTTGGGCTAAAGAACACAAAGAATGGACATTAGACCAGTGGAAATCTGTGCTTTGGTCTGATGAGTTCAAATTTGAGATCTTTGGTTCCAACCACCGTGTCTTTGTGTGACACAGAAAAGGTGAACGGATGGACTCTACATGCCTGGTTCCCACCGTGAAGCATGGAGGAGGAGGTGTGATGATGTGGGGGTGCTTTGCTGGTGACACTGTTCGGGATTTATTCAAAATTGAAGGCATAATGAACCAGCATGGCTACCACAGCATCTTGCAGCGGCATGCTATTCCATCTGGTTTGCGTTTAGTTGGACCATCATTTATTTTTCAACAGGACAATGACCCCAAACACACCTCCAGGCTGTGTAAGGGCAATTTGACCAAGATGGAGAGTGATGGGGTGATACGCCAGATGACCTGGCCTCCACAGTCACCAGACCTGAACCCAATCGAGATGGTTTGGGGTGAGCTGGACCGCAGAGTGAAGGCAAAAGGGCCAACAAGTGCTAAGCATCTCTGGGAACTCCTTCAAGATTGTTGGAAGACCATTTCCGGTGACTACCTCTTGAAACTCATCAAGAGAATGCCAAGAGTGTGCAAAGCAGTCATCAAAGCAAAAGGTGGCTACTTTGAAGAACCTAGAATATAAGACATATTTTCAGTTGTTTCACACTTTTTTTGTTAAGTATATAATTCCACATGTGTTAATTCATAGTTTTGAAGCCTGCAATGTGAATGCACAATTTTCATAGTCATGAAAATACAGAAAATCTTTAAATGAGAAGGTGTGTCCAAACTTTTGGTCTGTACTGTATATATATATTATATATATATTTATAATATGGTTGCCAAAAATAAAAAATCCTAATGATTGCACAGATACGTAGCACAATGTGAATGTTAATCTATATAATTGACATTAACTAAGGGGAAATGTAAGCGTCTGTAGAACTACTAAAAGGATATCTTCATAGTGTGACAAAGTCTCTGGTAGTGTGTCAGAAGGGAGGTATGTGTCGCTGAGACTCTTAGACTCAGTGATGTGAAAACATGCAAGTTCTCATGCACAAGTAGGTGCAGAGAGAGTTAATAGAACCACATTTACAAGGGAATGTTTTCAGTGGATAATGAAAGTGTAGGGTGGAACGTTATCCACCATCCTTCCAATCAGGGGAGTGTCTGGGCTTTAAATAGTCAGCCCTGACACTCAGGTGTGTTCAGTACCTGGGGAAACTTTGTTCTAGGAAGGAGCTAGCACATGCTGTGATGAACCTGTGTGTAGCTAATTGTGAGTGGCCAGACCTTGGCCGAGATAAGGACTCTGCTGAAAGTTCTGAAAGTTTAGCATTTTGTTTTGTCTCTTTAGCTGAATGGGCTGTGTTTTTATTTACGGACTCAAGGGTAGTTTATGACTGCTAAATAAACTAACCTGAGAATTTAAAGAGACAGTATCTTGTGTTTTACCTACGCATACAGCCGAGCTTGTCGCTATACCACAATAGACTCACAAGCCCAAGTGGGTACACATATATAGTATATAATATTAAGCTCTATAAGGAATCTCCTATAAAATAAAACATCCAAAATGGATGTTTTGGGGGCCCCTGATGAAGCAAGGACGAAAGGTACATTGGTGCACATAGGACCACATCCCACATTTACTCACTTGGACATTTAAGTTGCCTTGTAACTACTGCTCCTCCATTTTGAATGTATTATTTTATAGGAGATTCTTTACAGAGTTTAATATTATATACTATATATGTGTACTCACTTGGGCTTGTGAGTGTAAGAAGCTATCTTCTTAGTAGTTCTAAAAACACTTACATTTCCTATTGGTTATTGTCAACTATATATAGACTAGATGGTGGCCCGATTCTAACGCATCGGGTATTCTAGAATATGTATGCGGCCGACCGGGCGCAATTAGCAAAGCGGTGTTTAAATTTGGCGGCAATATCGGAGATTGGTCACGGCCGCCGCCCGTGACCAATCAGCGAACCGTGTTAGTGAGAACTGGAGAGCGTGTTTAAATTTGGCACCAAAATCGCTGATTAGTCGCGACCAATCAGCAGAGCGGTTTTTAAATTTGGCGCCAATACTGCTGATTGGTCGCGACCGCTGACCGCGACCAATCAGCAGAGCGATGCAGAGCATTGTTTAAATTTGGCGCCAAAATCGCTGATTGGTCGCGGATGGCGGCCGCGACCAATCAGCAAAGCGGTGTTTAAATTTTGGGCCAAAAGCGCTGATTGGTCGCGGGCGGAGGTCGCGACCAATCAGCGAACCGTGGTAGTGAGGACTGGAGAGCGTGTTTAAATTTGGCACCAAAATCGCTGATTAGTCGCGACCGCGACCAATCAGCAAAGAGGTGTTTAAATTTGGCGACAATACTGCTGATTGGTCGCGGCCGGCGACCGCGACCAATCAGCAGAGCGATGCAGAGCGGGGTTGAAATTTGGCGCCAAAATCGCTGATTAGTCGCGACCGCGACCAATCAGCAAAGAGGTGTTTAAATTTGGCCCCAATACTGCTAATTGGTCGCGGCAAGCGACCGCGACCAATCAGCAGAGCGTTGTTTAAATTTGGCACAAAAAACGAAGATTGGTCGCAACCACCGGCCGCGACCAATCAGCAGAGTGAGGTTTAAATTTGGCGCCAATACTGCTGACTGGTCACGGCCGACAACCGCGACCAATCAGCAGAGCGGTGTTTAAATTTTGCGCCAATACTGCTGATTGATCTCGGCCAGCGACCGCGATCAATCAGCAGAGCGTTGATTAAATTTGGCACCAATCTCGTTGATTGGTCGCGGCTGGACTCCGCGACCAATCAGCAGAGCGTTGTTTAAATTTGGCGCCAATCAGCGAGATTGGTTGCGGCTGGCGTCCGCGACCAATTAGCACAGCAGTGTTTAAATGTGGCGGCAAGATCAGTGATTGGTCGCGGCCGCTATTTAAATGTGGTGCCCAAATCGGTGATTGGTCGCGGGCGCTATTTAAATGTGGCGCCCAAATCGGTGATTGGTCGCGGGCAGCAGCTGCGACCAATCAGCAGAGCGGTGTTTAACTTTAGCGCCAAGATCACTGATTGGTCGCGCTCTCCGCACGCGACCAATCAGCTAATCGTATTGGTGAGGAGCGGGGAGCGGAATTGTATTACTGAGGACTGGGGAGCGCCGCAGCCTGTGCGGGTACTTCCGCTGCGAGAACCCGGGACATGAGCGACTGCTCGCAGCAGAAGTATCCCGACCCGCAGAGCCGCTCCCCGGTCCTCCCTTCACACCCTAGCCGCTGATGTCACCACAGTATCCGCATGGTGTTACAAAGGTCCAGACATTTGTGTTAAAAATCGCTGATTGGTCGCTGGCGCTGCCCGCGACCAATCACCGATTTGGGCGCCAAATTTAAATATTGGCCGCGACCAATCACCGATCTTGGCTCCACATTTAAAGACCGCTGTGCTGATTGGTCGCCGACGTAGGGCGCGACCAATCACCGATTTTGGGGCCACATTTAAATAGCGTCCGCGACCAATCAGCACCGTAGTGTTTAACTTTTGCGGCAAGATCCGTGATTGGTCGCGGGCCAAGACAGCGACCAATCACCGATTTGTGCGGCACTTTTAAATAGAAGCCGCGACCAAATGGATGTCAGCGCCGCTCCCCGGTCCTCCCTTCACACCCTAGCCGCATGGATGTCAGCGGCGCTGCCTGTGAGGATACTTCCGCTGCGAGAACCCGGGACATGAGCGGGCGCTCGCAGCAGAAGTATCTCGACCCGCAGTGCCGCTCCCCGGTCCTCCCTTCACACCCTAGCCGCTGATGTCCCCACAGTATCCGCATGGTGTTACAAAGATCCGGACATTTATGCTAAAAATCGGTGATTGGTCGCTGGCGCTGCCCGCGACCAATCACCGATTTGGGCGCCAAATTTAAATATCGTCCGCGACCAATCACCAATCTTGGCTCCACACTTAAACACCGCTGTTCTGATTGGTCACGGCCGATATTTAAATTTGGCGCCCAAATCGGTGATTGGTCGCGGGCAGCGCCAGCGACCAATCAGCGATTTTTAACACAAATGTCCGGACCTTTGTAACACCATGCGGATACTGTGGGGACATCAGCGGCTAGGGTGAGAAGGGAGGACCGGGGAGCGGCGCTGCGGGTCCGGATACTTCTGCTCCGAGCGCCCGCTCATGTCCCGGGTTCTCGGAGCGGAAGTACCCGCACAGGCAGCGCCGCTGACATCCAATTGGTCGCGGCCGCTATTTAAATCTGGCGCACAAATCGGTGATTGGTCGCTGTCTTGGCCCGCGACCAATCACTGATTTTGGTGCCAAAGTTAAACACTATTGTGCTCATTGGTCGCGGACGCTGACCGCAACCAATCACCGATTTGGGCGCCAAATTTAAATATCGGCCGCGACTAATCACCGATCTTGGCTCCACATTTAAACACCGCTGTGCTGATTGGCCGCGGCCGATATTTAAATTTGGCGCCCAAATCGGTGATTGGTCGCAGGCAGCGTCGGCGACCAATCAGCACAGCGGTATTTAAGTTTTGCGCTAAGATCAGTGATTGGTCGGGTCCGAAGACCGCGACCAATCATCGAATCGTCTTGGTGAGGACCGGGGAGCGGCGCTGCTTGTGCGGCTACTTACGCTGCGAGAACCCGGGACATAGCGGGCGCTCGCAGGAGAAGTATCCTGACCCGCAGCACCGCTCCCCGGTCCTCCCTTCCGCATGGAGGTCAGCGGCGCCGGCGGTCCTTCCGCTGATACCGGCCGGGAGATGAGCGCCTCGCGCCGCTCATCTCCCGGATGCATCTCAGTCCCGCAGATGGGTCCGGCGGTCGGGTTCCTTCAGCTGGTACCGGCCAGGAGATGAGCGCCTCGCGCCGGTCATCTCCCGGCTGCATCGCCGCTGAGCTCGGTCTCGCAAATGAGCCGCTAACGGCCGCCATCTTTTTTCAGAAATACCGCGGCGCTGATTGGCCGCTGGCGGACCAATGAGCGGCGCGGGATTTCCTGGACAGACAGACACACAGACAGACAGACGGGATAAGACGATTATATATATAGATTAACATTCACATTGTGCTACATATGCGTGCAATCATTAGGATTTTTTTTGGCAACCATGTTATAGGCATATATCTAATATATATAATTGTCTTATCCCGTCTGTCTGTCTGTCTAGAAAATCCCCCGTCGCTGATTGGTCCGGCCGCGGCCAATCAGCGACGCGGGATTTCAGAAAAAAGATGGCGGCCGTTAGCGGCTCATCTGCCGCACGAAGGTCAGCGGCGATGCAGCCGGGAGATGACCGGCGCTAGCCGGTCATCTCTCGGCTGATCGCAGCAGAACTACCCTGACCTCCATGCGGCTACCGTCGGGAGATCAGCGGCTAGGACCGCTGATCTCCCGATGGTAAGTGTGAAGGGAGGACCGGGGAGCAGCGGCGCCGCCGGTCGGGATGCTTCTGCTGCGAGCAGCCGGTCATCTCCCAGCTGCTAGCAGCGGAAGTACCCGCATAAGCAGCGCCGCTCCCGGGCCCACACTAATACGACGCTGATTGATCGCTGCCGACGGCGGCGACCAATCAGTTATATTGGCGCCAAGTCTAAACACTGCTCTGCGCCAATCAGCACAGCGGTGTTTAAATTGGCACCAATATCGCTGATTGGTCGGGGCCGGCGGCCGAGACCAATCAGCACAACGGTGTTTAAACTTGGCGACAATATCGCTGATTGTTCGCGGCCGTCAGCAGCGACCAAGCAGCGATATTGGCGCCAAATTTAAACACCGCTCTTCACAGAGGTCAGCGGCGATGCAGCCGAAGTACCCGACCGGCGGCGCCGCTGACCTCCATGCGGCTACCGTCAGGAGATCAGCGGCTAGGGCCGCTGATCTCCCGACGGCAAGTGTGAAGGGAGGACCGGGGAGCGGCGCCGCCGGTCGGGATACTTCTGCTGCGAGCAGCCGGTTATCTCCCGCAGCGCCGCTCCCCGGTCCTCACTAATACAATTCGCTGACTGGTCGCGGCCGGGACCAATAAGCGATATTGGCGCCAAATTTAAACACCGCTGTGCTGATTGCGCCCGGTGTACCGCATACATATTCTAGAATACCCGATGCGTTTGAATCGGGCCACCATCTAGTATATATATATATTCACTACTGTCTCTATATATGTGATACTCATGTGTTGGTGACTTGGGGTCCTCCAATGTTATACTCTGTAGAATTGTCTTTTAATTTTTGCAATATTTATTTTAGCGTCAATAAGCACCTATTGTTTTATTTTGGTGGTATCTACAGTCATATACATGTATATACATACAGCAATATATATACTGTATAAGATCTGATGTCTGTAGTCACAGTATGTCAGCAATGTACAGTATGTACTTTATTGTGCACTGACATTAGATCATATATGCCCTGGACTGATCCTGCACCGACTACCAGACATCACATTGTATAGATGACAGTATAGATATAATCTGTGATGTCCTGTACAGGCCGGCTCCAGGTTTTCGTAGGCTCAAAAGAGTCTCAGTGGCCCCTTTAACACATACCACAATTCATGATGCACAGATAAGGCAGAGAAATATAGATATAGTACAATGCCAAAGATTTCACTTACAGTATTTTTCGGACTATAAGACGCACTTTTTTCCCTCCAAAATTTTGGAGGAAAATGGGGGGTGTGTTTTATAGTCCAAATGTTGGGGGGTATATATATGTGGGGTGTGGGTGGAGCGGTAGAGGAGCGGGGCACAGGAGGCAGCAGCCGCCCGCTGCAGCCTACACTGTCCCCGCTGCTAAAGAAAATGAATATTCATGCTCCTTATTAGCAGCACACAGTGTAGCCGCGCTGTGGCTCCTGCCAGAATCGCCTGTGCCCGCTGTTAAAGGGCATGAATATTCAACCTCTCTCCACGTCCATGGGCATGGTGAGGGGGTGAATATTCATGCCCTTTAATAAGCGGGCACACGCGATAGCCCGGCAGTAGCAGGAGCCGCAGCGCGGCTACGGTGTGTGCCGGCTATGAAGGAGAGTGAAGTCACTGCTCCCAGCGCACACAGTCCCGGCATGGGGAGCAGTGACTTCTGGCAGCTGATCTCTCCTTGTGAGCCACGCATGGCAGTGATGTCATGCGCGGCTCACATGGAGAGATCAGTACGGGCAGACAGGACGCGGCGCTGGAGGAGAGAAGAAAGGTGAGTATCAGTGTTTATTTTCTTTTATGTGCAGCATGATAGGGATTAGGGGGACCATGCATACCAGGATAAGGAAGAGGGGGCAATACATACCAGGGTAACGCTGAGGGGGCCATACATACCAGGGTGACGCTGAGGGGGCCATACATACCAGGGTAATGCTGAGGGGGCCATACATACCAGGGTAACGTTGAGGGGGCCATGTGCAGCATGATGGGGATTAGAGGTGCCATACATACCAGGACAGCGATGAGGGGTGCCATGCATACCACTATACCAGGATAAGGATGAGGGGTGCCATGCATACCGGGACAGGGATGAGGGGTGCCATGCATACAGGGACAGGGATGAGGGGTGCCATGCATACTGGGGCAGGGATGAGGGGTGCCATGCATACTGGAGCAGGGATGAGGGGTGCCATGCATACCGGGACAGGGATGAGGGGAGCCATGCATACCGGGACAGGGATGAGGGGAGCCATGCATACCGGGACAGAGATGAGGGGTGCCATGCATATCGGGACAGGGATGAGGGGTGCCATGCATACCGGGATAGGGATGAGGGGTGCCATGCATACCGGGATAGGGATGAGGGGTTCCATGCATACCACGATGGGGACCACGTATAAAAGGAAGGAGGGGGGCATATATACCAGGATGGGGGATATTGTCAGAATTGGGGGACATTACCCCTATACCAGTGTCAGCAGAAGACCCCCTCCCCCTTAAAAGTGCATCATGAACACATTTTTGGCTTAAATTTTTATTTTTTTATTTTCCTCCTCTAAAACCTAGGTGCATCTTATGGTCTGGTGCATCTTATAGTCCGAAAAATACGGTACTTCTTACATTACATGAGTGATATCTATTGTAAATTCTATAATAGCTCAGAAACCGGCGAATCCTCACAGTGCATGGGGCGTGTCAAGGGGGGATTCAAAAGTTTTCATTTTAGACTGTACATTATAGTCCTCCATACAGTATTATGGGGACCACATAGTCCTCCATACAGTATTATGGGGACCACATAGTCCTCCATACAGTATTATGGGCACTACATAGTACTCCATACAGTATTATCGGCACCACATAGTCCTCCATACAGTATTATGGACACCACATAGTCCTCCATACAGTATTATGGGCACTACATAGTACTCCATACAGTATTATGGGCACCACATAGTCCTCTATACAGAATGGGCTCCATACTGAATAATGGACCCCATATAATGTTCCATAAAGAATAATAGGCCCCATATAATGCTCTATACACAATAATGAACCCCATATAATGCTCATTACACCATAATTGACCCCATATATTACTCCATGCAGAATAATGGGCCCCATATAATGCTCCATAGAGAATGGGCCCCATATAATGCTCCATAGAGAATGGGCTCCATACATAAAAAATAAATAAAATACTCACCTCTCCTCATACCCTGCTGGCTACAGGTCCTGTCTCTTCAACACTGAGACGTGACAGAGTCAGAAGACGCAGAGGAGACTGGACCTGCGGCCAGCAGGGTATGACGAGAGGTGAGTATTTCAAACACCGTAAAGCACGGGGGGGTTACACTGGGCCCCCCCAACTCACAGGCCCAATAGCGTTCCAGTGTCCCCAACTGTGAGTGGCCCCCCCCCCTCTTGCCCAGGGCCCTGGCACTTGCCCTGGTGCAATGGGTGGTTATGCCGGCTCTGGCCCTGTAGCTGGTGCAGGATCAGTCTGGGGCAGGGGTCTGTATAGTAAGGTCTGAAGTGTCTCGATCTCAGGTCCGATGTGATTTGAACATTCATACAGATCGAGAGCCGATGATCTCACACTGACAGCACGACCCCAACCTGCTTGAAGGGTCCATCTGCTACAATAAATCTTTCTGATCCTCAGCAGAGCGACCATAGATAACATTCAGGATCTGGCCCTGGACTTGTCAGGAGGTGAGCAGCATCCTGCCACTTCCACACTCTACAAAAAGTATAAATCTCCTGTCCTGACCACTATCCGGAGCTCAGGCTAAGGCCACGGCCCCACTATCAGTATTTGGTCAGTATATTTTCTCAGGAGTGGGAACCAAAACCAGGTCAGTAACAATCAGAGAAAAGGTATAATAGAAACAAGTCACCAATTCTGCATTTATCACCAACTCCTGGTTTTGTCTCCCACTCCTGTGAAAAAATACTGACCGAATACTGATAGTGGGGTCGTGGCCTTACAAGAATCAAAGATGTCTGCCCTCTCGTACTGCTCAGCGGCTGAAGCTTCTCTCCGGCAGGCATAAGAACGTGGCCTGTGCCGGCTGTTCTGGGCTGCAGATGCCCAGCTGGCACATGTACACAATGAAAGATACAGGGCCGCCCTGCAGTCTGTAAAGAAGCAGCTGCTTGGCCACCGGCTTGGAGGGCATGTGCCCCTCTGGCCCACCTCGCCCCTGGTCAATATGATACCATCTTTTTCATTAGTTGGTGAGGTTAGAAGAAATTTCACTCCAAGACAGTGGATTTTGTACTTTATTCCAGTATATTTATACATAGAAAACATGGCAATGAAAAACAAGTAGATGCACGTGCATAAAAATGTCCCAACATTAATTAAAAAAAGCCTTTAAGATACAGATAATACTTGTATACAAAAATATTAACACATTCTCAAATTGTATATAAAGTGCACAAAAGTCAATAGCCCTGACATATAGTGTACACAGGGTCCCGTCCCCCCACATGGTATACACAAAATACAATGTCATCCAGGAAATAACAAAAAATAACAAATACATTTAATCTATTCTGAAATCCCATGTCTATACAAGATAATAATATGTAAAATTCTACAGTGTCAAAGAAATGAGCTAGAGACTACTACATGGCGATGATGCCTACAACAAGATAATGCCCAGCTAATGCTGTAAATGATACAAATATTACCAGTCACCCAATTAGACACATGAGGTCCGGGCAAGTGATTTTCTACAGTTCATTGACCTCTATGATGACATCTAATATTTTCAATCATTTATAGAGCGGGGTACATTGGGCCTCATTAATAAATCTGCTCACTAGAAAACTAGTTGCCCATACTAACCAATTAGAGCTCAGCTAAGGTTGTTTTAACGGACCTGGAAAAGTAAAAGCTGTTCTGTGATTGGCTGGGATAAGTAAAAAGGCTGTTTTAATAAATGATTCCCAATGTACCAAGCCCCGCCATAAATGTTATTGATTACAGTAGGGGCCACAATATCCCATGTGTATAGTCATCACATTCATCTTATTGTCTGCGGTTACCTTGGGACATGCTATATTGAAATGTAAGATGATATCAGTGGGGTCCATGAGGCAGAGCAGTGTGTGGTACGTGTGACATTTCCTAATATCGAGCAATCAATACTGTACCTTGGTCTGGAATGCAAAGTCTGCGTGGACAAGGAAGGGGCTCCCAGATGCCAGCTGTAAAACCCGTCGCTCCACCATCACACGCTCATCACCGTCAGCAAGCAGGGCTCTTTTGCCGATGATCTTAACAGCAAAATGTTTGCGGGTAGATGAATCTTCCGCCAGCAGGACCGTTCCATAGCATCCCCGGCCAAGCACTTGATGGAATAATAATCTCCTCTTGATGGTATCAGAGACTGTGCTTTTGGAGCCGGTTGGCCGAACACCGCTGCTTCCTGCAGCTTCTTCAGCCTTCTGCTTTAGATCCATGGGTTTCTGTCCTAATGTAATCCTTCTTCTTTTCTTCTCCTTTTTGTCCCCTGATGAGATGAAGATGGCTCCTCTCTTCTTGGCTCCCATCTTCTGACTTTCTACCTTCTCCTTTTCTTCCACTTCTTCTTTCTTCTGGACTGGTTGTTTTGTCCTGTTGACTGAAGACTTCCTCTCATCATCAGATGTGTCATGGGAAGGTCTTAGTCTCTTCGCTCCTTCTCTCCTCACCACGTTCTCCTCTACTTCTTTCTTCTGGACTGGTTGTTTTGTCCTGTTGACTGAAGACTTCCTCTCATCATCAGATGTGTCATGGGAAGGTCTTAGTCTCTTCGCTGCTTCTCTCCTCACCACGTTCTCCTCTACTTCTTTCTTCTGGACTGGTGGTTTTGTCCTGTTGACTGAAGACTTCCTCTCATCATCAGATGTGTCATGGGAAGGTCTTCGTGTCTTCACTCTTTCTCTGTTCACCACAATCTCCTCCTCTTTTATATCCATATTATTGCTTTGCTTAGATTTAGCCGACATCTCCTCCACTGTTGTTGGTCAATTCCAACTGTCACTTACAACTGTCACTCAGTGCACTTCATATGGAATCATCATGCATGCACCACCACTGGTCATGTGATCAGCATCTGACCAATGATATTTAAGAGATAAATGAACATTAGCTGAGATTAAATATTCAGGTAATATTCAGATATTCTGTGGAACACAAGGTGCCACATTTACTAATAGTAATAGAACTGCACTAAGTCGCCAATTTAATTTACATTGTTACTACAGAGCATCAGATGAATGTAATATAATAAATATTAGCAAGATGTATGATTTCCATCCACTCTACGTATCATAGAAATACAGATGTACTATCTTTTTATATAGAGATGTAGCAGAAGCCATCCTGATTGTTTGCAGCATGCTATGGTGATAGAGAAGCATGCATGACTGTGCCATGCAAATGGTGAGGAGCACCAAAATGGGACATATGATTCACGTAGCCAGGGGCGTAATGTCCGCGGTCGCAGTGGCAGTCACTGCGACCGGGCCCAGGGGGGGTTGGGACTTGTAAACGCCAGCAGAAATTTCAACAGGATGTGTGTATTGCAGTGCACAGTCGCTTCGGGTCCGTGCGTGACAAATCAGGGGCGGGCGGGGGCAGAGCCGGACTGGGGTGTCTGGGGCCCACCAGGGACATTGACTCCAGGGGCCCACCCACCCGGGCCCACCCTTCAGCTATTAGCAAATACCTGTTAGCCGTTATACCCATTATACTGGCGGCTCCTGCCCATCACTGTGCGCTCACCAGAACTGCGATGTACAATTACTGTAGTTTGCATTAAAGGGTTTTTATTGGTGAAAACAAGTTCTCAGCGATGCACAGGTTGGGAAGGGGATCACTTATTTATTGGTGGAATCCACACTGTCAGAAGATTGTGGCACTTTGAGTATTTGGTGAGATTTTTACCTCTGTATTTATAAGACAAAACCAGGAGTGGAGCAATCCGAGGTCATGTTTTATGCATTTCTCACCCACTCCTGGTTTTGTCTTATAAATAGAGAGGTGAAAATCTCACCAAATGCCAACTTGCTTTCTCTGGTGAACCTCTGTAACTGCATCTCTGCTGCTGTGTAATAGTCACAGGGCAGGGAGGGGTTAAACATCTAAGTATTTAATATCTATTGGAAATAAAGAGGTTTCCCCTTATTGATATCAGATAAAACAAATGACCAACCACAATCCACTCTACCAAGACCAATATTACCAGATAGAAGGCAGAAATACCACCACACCGTGACCAGATCACATATTACCACCACATAGTGCCCAAATAATACCACATACAAGGCACAAATACCGCCACACCATGACCAAAGCACATAATACCACCACATAGTGATCAAATGCTACCAGATACAAGGTATAAATACTGACACACCATGAGACCACATATTACCACCACATAGTGACTGAATAATACCACATACAAGGGACAAATATCGTCACGTCATGACCAAAGCACATAATGCCACCACATAGTGACAAATAATGCTAAAATAATAAAAATGTAAAAAAGCTCAGTATATTGGGTCAGTGTACAGGTTATACAGTGATCACCAGTGACATTATGCACAGGAGCTCTGTATATAGTGTACAGGTTATACAGTCATCACCAGTGACATTATACACAGAAGCTCTGTATATAGTGTCAGTGTACAGGTAATGCAATGATCACCATTGATATTATACACAGGAGCTCTGTATATAGTGTACAGGTAATACAGTGTTCACCAGTGACATTATACACAGGAGCTCTGTATATAGTGTCAGTGTACAGGTAATACAGTGATCACCAGTGACATTATGCACAGGAGCTCTGTATATAGTGTCAGTGTACAGGTAATATAGTGATCACCAGTGACATTATACACAGGAGCTCTGTATATAGTGTCAGTGTGTGTGTGTATAGGTAATACACATACTCACCAGTGATGTCTCTAGGTGAAGTTCTTTATCTGCAGACCGATATATCACATCTTCTATGCAGGACTTATCTCTGCAGAAAATAACATAGTTAGCTATAACTGATCACTTCCAGAGCACAAGCCACACTTTTCCGAAGATTTCTACACTGCATGAAATGACAAAATGCAACATAGTGCCGCACTACACAGTAAAAATAAAACACAAAATACATTTAGGGACTCCATCTTTAATAAAAAAAAAATCATGAGAGATCAGAGATTATGGGTCCCAGTCAGGGATCGTACATCGAAATCATGTGGCCCAGTCAGGGGCGTATACAGAAATCATGGGGCCAATCAGGTTAGGGGTGTACATAGAGATCATGGGGCCCAGTCAGCGGCGTACATAGAGATCATGGGGCCCAGTCAGCGGCGTACATAGAGATCATGGGGCCAATCAGGTTAGGGGTGTAGATAGAGATCATGAGGCCCAGTCAGCGGCGTACATAGAGATCATGGGGCCCAGTCAGCGGCATACATAGAGATCATGGGGCCCAGTCAGCGGTGTACATAGAGATCATGGGGCCCAGTCAGCGGCGTACATAGAGATCATGGGGCCCAGTCAGCGGCTTACATAGAGATCATGGGGCCCAGTCAGCGGCGTACATAGAGATCATGGGGCCCAGTCAGCGGTGTACATAGAGATCATGGGGCCCAGTCAGGGATCGTACATAGAGATCATGGGGCCCTATGAGGTGAGGCTCTCAGCTCCACAGTATGGTGCCCTCAGGGAGCTCCCACAGGGCATCACAGGCCTTAGTATGAAGCAATACTAGAAGACTTGTGGAATTGCTTCATACTAAGGCCTGTGATGCCCTGTGGGAGCTCCTGAGGGCACCATACTGGGGAGGTGAGATCCTCACTTGGCAGTAGTAGGAGCAGCATCTCCATAGTGTGGCATTCACATCACACTACATGCTGCACTGTACAGGACTCCCAGCCGGCAGCAGGACAGATGAGGAGGTAACTGGGACCAGCGCCGGACTGGAGTACCTGGGGCCCACCAGGAAAAAATCAATCTTGGGGCCCACCAGCACCATGCAGTTACCGTATATAGGAATAACATAAGTCCACAAACTCTTTCAAAATGAATCAACTTTATTAACCAATAAATCTCTGCTGCTGTGTAGTAGTCACAACACAGGGAGAGGTTAAACATCCAAGTATTTAATATGTATTGCAAATAAAGAATGTTCCCATTCTTAATATCCGAAAAAACAAATGACTGACAACAATCCACTATACCTAGACTAATAATACCATATAGAAGAGAGACATACCGCCACACCATGACCAGAACACATACCACCACATAGTGATCAAATACTACCAAGTACAAGGTATATATACTGCCACACCATGAGAAGACCACATATTACCACAAAATAGTGACTGTCTGAATAATAACACATACAAGGGACGAATACCGCCACGCCATGACCATGGCACATAATGGCACCAGATAGTGAATGATAATGAAAATGTAAAAAAACTCTGTATATAGAGTCAGTGTACAGATACTGCAAAGATTATCAGTGACATTATACACAGGAGCTCTGTATATAGTGTCAGTGTACAGGTAATATAGTGATCACCAGTGACATTATACAAAGGAGCTCTGTATATAGAGTCAGTGTACAGATAATGTAGAGATTATCAGTGACATTATACACAGGAGCTCTGTGTATAGTGTCAGTGTAGAGGTAATACAGTGATCACCAGTGACATACACAGAAGCTCTGTATATAGTGTCAGTGTACAGGTAATATAGTGATCACCAGTGACATTATGCATAGGAGGTCTGTATATAGTGTCAGTGTACAGGTAATACAGGGATCATCAGTGACATTATACACAGGAGCTCTGTGTTTGGTGTCAGTGTACAGGTAATACAGTGTTCACCAGTGACATTATACACAGGAGCTCTGTATATAGTGTCAGTGTACAGGTAATACAGTGATCACCAGTGACATTATGCATAGGAGCTCTGTATATAGTGTCAGTGTACAGGTAATAGAGTGATCACCAGTGTCATTATGCACAGGAGCTCTGTATATAGTGTCAGTGTGTGTGTGTATAGGTAATACACATACTCACCAGTGATGTCTCTAGGTGAAGTTCTTTAACTGCAGACCGATATATCACATCTTCTATACAGTACTTATCTCTGCAGAAAATAACATAGTTAGCTATAACTGATCACTTCCAGAGCACAATCCACACTTTTCCCAAGATTTCTACACTGCATGAAATGACAAAAAAAGAAACATAGCACTGTACTACACAGTAACAGTGCTCCAGTGTCATTCTGTGCCTGCTCATCTGTCAGCAGACATATTTGTCTGATGGCAAAGATCTAAGAGAGATGAAGACAGAAGACCTATGGATTACGTTGGGAGTGAGGATTTTTCTTTATTAAAGGTGGAGTCCCTAAATGTGTTTTATTTTTAATAAAAAAAAAAAAAAATTCTGTCTTTTTTTTTTTCTGTTTACTAGAAATTGATGGTGGCTATGTCTAATTTGGCGTGAAACCATGAATTTCGGGCTTAGTACCGGCTGATAAGGCAAAGCTGGCCTGGTACTAACCCTATTATTACCCAGGGTGCCACTCACCACCAGGGCCGCTGGAAGAGCCGGGTAAAGCACCTGGAAATGGTGCTATGATGAATGCGCCATTTTCAAGGGTGGCTGTGGGCTGCGATTTTCAGCGTGGAGGGCCAAGAACGCTTGGGCCTTACCATGCTGCGAATCCCAGCCCCCAGCTGCCTGGTTTTATCTGGCTGGCGATCAACATATGGCGGGAAAAAAAAAAGTTAAGTAGTTTAAAACAAATATTCGGCTTCTCTGTCTTTTGATCGCCAGCCAAGGTAAAGCCAGGCAGCTGGGGGTGGCAGTACGTAGCTGTCTGCTTTATCTGCGGTGAGAATCAAAAATTCATTTTTAAAAATTTCTTTTCACACTTCTATATGTGACAGACCCAACAGCCAATTGCAGATGCTGTCAAAGAGGATGGGCTTCTGTGATTGGCTGTTTGAGTAATGAACAATCAGCCCATACATTCTAGTATGGTACTATGTATGGGCTGCTTTCAGGTTACTCAAGCAGCCAATCACAGACGCCCATTCTCTGTGTCAGCGTCTGTGATTGGCTGTTGGGACTGTCACACATATAGAAGTGTGAAAATAAATAAATAATAAAACAAAAATGACATAGCGCTCTGCAGAAATTTTGATTCTCAGTGCAGATAGAGGTGGCAGCCCGTAGCTGTCTGCTTTATCTGCCTGGTTTTACCTTGACTGGCGATCAAAAGTCAGGAAAGCCCAATGTTTTTTTTATTTAAAAAAAAAAATGCGTGGGCTCCCGCCATATTTTGATCGGGGGGGCTGGGGGCTGGGATTCTCAGCATGGTAAGGCCCAAGCATTCTGGGCCCCCCATGCTGAAAACGGCAGCCCGCAGCCACCCCTGGAATTGGCGCATTCATCGTAGCGCCATTTCCAGGCACTTTATCCGGCTCTTCCAACGGCCCTGGTGGGGGGTGGCACGCTGGGTAATAATGGAGCTAGTACCAGCTTTGTATTATCAGCTGGCACTAAGCCTGCGATTCATGGCATCACGCCAAACTAGACATGGCCACCATGAATTTCTAGTAAACAGAAAAAACACAACACAGAATTTTTTTTTTAATAAAAATAAAACACAAAACACATGTAGGGACTCCATCTTTAATTAAAAACAAAACCCTTGCTCTGACGTAATCCACGGATCTTCTGTCTCCAGCTCTGCTACATCTTTGCCATCAGACAAATATGCCTGCTGACAGAGATGAGCAGGCACAGAATAACACTAGAACCCAGTTGTCAGAGAAGTGCTCAGCTGGCCTCCAGCCGCCGACCATGTTTTCCTGACGATAATCATGCCCATTGCCCAGTAGTATTTACTGCCAGCCTCGGCCAGGGGTCCTCCCAGTCACCCCTCCCCCCTATCCCTTCCCCCTCCCCCTCCCCGTTTCATACTGACGCGTCGAGATGAGCTGCAGCCGCTGCCTGGAGCGACGCCGGGTCCGTACTCCACAGCGCGCACAGGAAGCAGTCCCAGGGCAATGACGTCATCACCCTGAGACTGACCTCCTGCGCACGCGCCGGCAGTGTCGCGCTGCGCAGAGGAGGCAGAGGGCCCGTCACTAATCATATCGGCAGTGCTGCGAACCGCGGGGGGGGGGCCCTCTGTTCAGGGGGTAGGGGGCGGGGCCATCGGGACCCGGGGGTTTTCCCGATCCTCCGGTGGGCCAGTCCTCCCTGCAGAGGGGCATATGTATACATGCAGGTCGGCCACATCCCAGTGGTGCAGACACATCCACACTGCACCCTGTATACTTGTGCACTGCCGTCTGCTGCAGTGGTAGGAGCCGCCTGAATGCATCTTCTTCCTGCCGGAGAGGAGCTTGTGGGCCTGTGCGGTGAGGAGGTGGACGCTGCGCACCTCCTGAGAAGTATATGGCACTCCATGTATCTGTGCACATAGTATACCACTCTAGTGTATAGCAGAAAGGAGACATCGACCAGAAGAGTCCAGGCATGTGGGTGATGCACATAATTATTATATTGATAACCAGGTGGAAGAGGAGGAAATGCAAAAGAAGGGGGGAATTAAAAACTATACGCAAAGGGGACGTCGAGACAGGAATTACAATTAACACCAGTGGGAATGGATCATGATTAGAACAGCAAAGGGATAATACAGAGAATCAAGCCACAAATTAATCCAGTATATAAAAATATATATACATATCATTAGCTAGATATATCTGTACATATGATTGTTTAATTATAAACTTTACATAAAGTGCAAGTGTGACGCCTCTACTCAGAGAAGCCCGTGTTTTACCCTGGGTGTTGGGGGACTCGGTGTCTGGCCCTGTGATGGAGAGGTGGGATGCAGCCGTGGCCCGGGCCCGACCCGTGCTCAGGGCCGTCACATTAGAAAGAGATGGTGTGGGCTAGTCCTGCTTGAGTGGCTGATTAACGACTACGCCACCTGTGGTGTCTGGTGAAGGGTCACCAGCGCCGCAACAGTCCGCTGAGGCACGGTGTCATGGCGGCCAAAGTTCTCACTGCTCCCCACAGGCGGAGCAGGGCCTCAGGGCAGGCAGACAGGATGGAAGGGGGGTAGTAGTGCGAGGAGTACGGGCACCGCGTTGCATGGTATGGCGCATAATGAACAGTCCGGAGGCCATAGGGGTGAACTTCCAAGGCTTTACTCACTTAGAGATGACAGCGGGAAGGCAACTCCCTGCTCCCCGCGGAGTCCTGCGGCCACCAGGGACGGGGGTCCGACTACCTCCGAGAAAGTCCAGTGTTTGGTAGCGACCCTACACCAGAGTGTTCCTGCACTACAGACTTCACCCTTTCCCGTCTGTGCGTGTGTAGCTAGGCCGAGTCTCCATCTGAGCTCCTCTCAGGATTAGGGCACGGGTGGCAATTCTTCTCCATCCGATGCCCGGTGGGATCCTCAGGGCCTAACCGGGCTTTCCTGTCCAGGACATAGAGTACAAGGTCGGGGGTCGGTACTCCTCATGCAGCCAGAATCCCTCTGAATAGATCAGGTAGGCGAGGACAGGTGGCGTACTCCGCTCTGTCTGCATCCTCCCCGGGACCCATTTGCTGGGGAGCCACACTCTACAGCTCCTGGGCCTTCTTGATCCTGGTCCTTGGCCGGGTTGAGACATTCCTTGTCTGCAACCTACCTCTCGTCCCAAGGCCAGGGTACAAGGGCTGTGTCCCATGCCGGTGCAGGCCCACACAGGATCTGTGCTCCCGGAGGGAAGTCACATTAACACGTAGTTTGACAGCACAGTACGACCACTAGGACTTGACTAACTAGGACCAACGAACGACTAGCAGAAAAGGACTAAGATCAAAAATGGCTTTTCATTAAATATTAGATCTAAAGTGTAACTAACTTGTAAGTCCTCCACCCTCACCCACTAACTGGTTCCAACCACTTTGTGTTCCCCAGTCTCCCTGTAACCAGGGGAGCAGCACCTAGTGCATACTAGCTCCCTCTGGTGGAGAAGTGTGGTGTTGGATGCAAAAGGTTAGGTCACAACTATCACACTGGCCTTACCTCGGAGGAGGAACACTACACTCCACTAAAGAAATGCAGCATTCCTGTGGCGGTCGAACCCTCAGGGGCGCCACAGAAGTGCCTCCAAAGTATAAATATACATAAATTATATATCTCATATGTGAACAAATACAGGTGTTTCTCACTAAATTAGAATATCATCAAAAAGTTAATTTATTTCAGCTCTTCAATGCAAAAAGTGAACCTCATATATTATATAGAGTCATTACAGAGTGATCTATTGTTTATTTCTGTTAATGCTGATGATTATGGCTATACGAGTTTCACTTTTTTGTATTGAAGAACTGAAATAAAGTAACTTTTTGATGATATTCTAATTTAGTGAGATGCACCTGTGTATGTATATATACAAGGGCTGGTCCCTTATTATTTGGATGTCGGTGTGAATCCTGTAGAGAGTAGTGCACTGACTTGGGCATATGTGCTGTTGACAGATATGTATTTGTATCCACTTTAAGCATTTTTAAAAAAGGTGACCACATGTGCATTGTACTCACGCTATAGCAGATGCAGATCCCACTCCTGATTGGCGTCCACCCAATGTATGTTTCGGCTTCTTGTCTTCGTCAGGGGGTGGCATCATTCGGAAAGAGCTAAGAGTTAAATGGCCAACTATAGCCAATCAGGATGGAGGTATGTCTCCACCAACCAATGGGTGCTGAGGAGGCATGGCGCGATACACAACGCGCACCAACGCTACGAGGCAACTACGGCGACATGTGACCTGTGACGCTGCGATCACGTGATGGAGACACATGATCGGGGTCACGGGGCACATATAGATACAGTCGGGGAGGATGATGTGGAGACGTTCATGTGTATCGCCTCTTCAGCAGACATCTAATCTACTGATTGAGTGTGGATATATCGGATAAAGTGGAAAATCTTCTTAATTTATAATGATGGATAACGAGTATAGGTTATATATTACAGCAATACACAGGAATAGGGGGTAGTGAGTGTTACATGTATATAAGAATATAAAGAATATCATAAATTATTATGTGTGATCAGGTGATAAATAAATAATATATACTGTATATTATACAGATATTAGTCCCCATATACAATACAAAGATTAATGAATTAGACTAAAAATAACCATTATAATAGATGGAGAAAAAGGGGGAATAAATACTAAGTCATTATTAAAGGGGTTTTCCCACAAACAAAAGTTCATTTGAATCATTGTCTGTGTCTGACCCTGTACGGAACATACCACAGCTCCTGGGCAGGGGGGGAGCAAAAGGCAATACAGACATTACAGCCGGGGATCACAGAGAATTCATTTTCTGAGGTAAAACATTTCACTGCCTGATTTATACAATATTGTCCCTCACAAAATGAATCCTCTGTTATTCCCTGCTGTAATGTCTGTATACTCCTTTGCTTCCTCCCCTGCTCAGGAGATGTGGTATGATCAGACCATGTTCTGCACACCATCAGACACAGCCATTCATTACAATTACTTCTGTTTGTGGGAAAACCCCTTTAATACATATATCGAAATCGTGAAAATCAATAGTGAATATGTTTATATAAATATATAAAAATACAGTGACATGTGAACAATAAATAAAGGGTGAAAAATATATATAAAAGAAAAAAAATGTATAAAATAATAAAATTTCAGGGACATGTGAACAATTAATAAAGGGGAAGGGAAGGAAAAAAGGAGGGGAGAGGTGTGGACAGGAGGGTTGGGGAGAGGGAAAAGGTGAACGTGAGGAAAAACTAAAAGATAATATTAATACATATATATACTGTAGAGAATTGTACTCAGCCGCGTTAGAGGTAGGCACAGGATACTGTTTCTTTAAAAATGTCCAAGGCAAGTTTATTCAGACCTCATAAACCGCACTTGCAAAGTAAACAAAAGACAACCTTGTCCAGCACAAAGTAACAAAATAGAACATAACTAGTCCATACAATACAGCAGGTTCACCTGCTCACGGTCAGTGTCCTGTAGCACAGACACGCTGGAGGTCTCCACACCTCCAGCCACAGACACTGAATGAGACACTCGGTCTCCATTTTATACACAGGCCCTTGAGTGGGGATATGTGAGCAGCCAATCATTCCCAACTCTAATGACTGCTCGTAAAAACCAGCCCTGATACGCCCAATTAACTCTCTCTGGGTTTATATCACCGAAGCTACTAACCTTGGTAACGCATATCTCCCCTCAAGGACCTGTCCGGCAGCCATCTTACAATACATAATAACAATTAACGTAATTCTTTTATTAATATCCATATGTGTACCCTCTTAGTGTTTACACTATAGTATAACGAATAATACAGACATCAGCTGTTATACATTATAAACACTGTCATATATCTGTATATACAGTACAGACCAAAAGTTTGGACACACCTCATTTAAAGATTTTTCTGTATTTTCATGACTTTGAAAATTGTACATTCACACTGAATGAATGAATTAACACATGCGGAATTATATACTTCACAAAAAAGTGTGAAACAACTGAAAATATGTCTTATATTCTAGGTTCTTCAAAGTAGCCACCTTTTGCTTTGATGACTGCTTTGCACACTCTTGGCATTCTCTTGATGAACTTCAAGAGGTAGTCACCGGAAATGGTCTTTCAACAATCTTGAAGGAGTTCCCAGAGATGCTTAGCACTTGTTGGCCCTTTTGCCTTCACTCTGCGGTCCAGCTCACCCCAAACCATCTCGATTGGGTTCAGGTCTAGTGACTGTGGAGGCCAGGTCATCTAGCGTAGCACCCCATTACTCTCCTTGGTCAAATAGCCCTTACACAGCCTGGAGGTGTGTTTGGGGTCATTGTCCTGTTGAAAAATAAATCATGGTCCAACTAAACGCAAACCGGATGGAATAGCATGCTGCTGTAAGATGCTGTGGCAGCCATGCTGGTTCAGTATCCCTTCAATTTTGAATAAATCCCCAACAGTGTCACCAGCAAAGCACCCCCACACCATCACACCTCCTCCTCCATGCTTCACGGTGGGAACCAGGCATGTAGAGTCCATCCGTTCACCTTTTCTGCGTCGCACAAAGACACGGTGGTTGGAACCAAAGATCTCAAATTTGGACTCATCAGACCAAAGCACAGATTTCCACTGGTCTAATGTCCATTCCTTGTGTTCTTTAGCCCAAACAAGTCTCTTCTGCTCGTTGCCTGTCCTTAGCAGTGGTTTCCTAGCAGCTATTTTACCATGAAGGCCTGCTGCACAAAGTTTCCTCTTAACAATTGTTGTAGAGATGTGTCTGCTGCTAGAACTCTGTGTGGCATTGACCTTGTCTCTAATCTGAGCTGCTGTTAACCTGCGATTTCTGAGGCTGGTGACTCGGATAAACTTATCCTCAGAAGCAGAGGTGACTCTTGGTCTTCCTTTCCTGGAGCGGTCCTCATGTGAGCCAGTTTCTTTGTAGCGCTTGATGGTTTTTGCAACTGCACTTGGGGACACATTCAAAGTTTGCCCAATTTTTTGGACTGGCTGACCTTAATTTCTTAAAGTAGTGATGACCACTCATTTTTCTTTACTTAGCTGCTTTTTTCTTGAAGTGAAAACCATTTCCGTTGACAACCTCTTGAAGCTCATCAAGAGAATGCCAAGAGTGTGCAAAGCAGTCATCAAAGCAATCACCAGCGCTGCGACAGTCCTCTGAGGCAGATGATAGGGCAGCTTGAGATGGAACGGCTCCCCACAGGTGGAGCAGGACTCAGGGCAGTGTAGAATAAATGGAGGTGCGCTGGCTGGGCGTTGTAGTGCAGGGAGGGAAATGGCACCGGCGAAAGAAAGGAGCGGAGGCAGCTCAGTGCAGTCATCCAAGATTTACTCACAGTTCTTAGACAGTCCACAGGTGCACAGTACTGGTGCAAGCCTCCCACGTCGCGCCGCGTTCACCGGGCAGGGGTTCAGTCCTTCCTCAGGCAGTTCGGGTGTACCTGGCAGAACCCCACTTTCTTATGTACCTCTCTAGACCGACTTCATGCTGGGTCTTACTCCCTTCCCTGCACTTCCCACTGTGAATCCTGTTCGGGTGGCTGCGAGGTCCGCCCTGTCCGTCGGAGTTGCACAGACCTGCTTGACCTTACTTGGATTGAAGTGGGGGTTTGGCTCTTGGCTATAGAAGTCAGAAGCCTCGGGTTTTTCCAGCCGAGGCCTGAAGCTGCATGACTGGGCCAGGGGCCGGTCCCCTTCTTGCAGCCTAGATCCTCCTGACACTTGGCAGGTTCGGGGTGTACGGGTAGTGCCTGCACTCGCCGTACTCCCCTAGGATCCCTTCTACAGAACAGAGCTTACTCCCTGCTCCCCTCCTGGGCCTCAGTCCTGGGCCCTTGTAGTGGAGCAGAGCTCCTACAGAGACTCTGCTCCCAGACTGTTCCTCTGAACCACACTCCTCAACTCCCTGCTCTTGTTAAGATGTCTACCTTTTTATATATCTACTGCATGAGTGCTCCCATAAACTACTTCCTCCACCCACACCCACTACTGGTTCCCCCTAACTTTGGGTTCCCCCCACCCCAGCCAGGGCTCAGCAGAAAACTACATTGCGTCTTGCCTCTCCTGCTGGCCTGGGGTAGTGTAGTGTTGGATGTAGGTGTTGGGGTTCCATGCAGTACTCCCTCCTTACCTGAGAGAAGGGAGACACCACACCTCTGGGTGAGGTGCAGTACCTCTGTGGCGACCGAGCCCTCAGGGGCGCCACACTACTACATGGATGACTATGGAGATGCATTATACTTTATGGATGACTATGGATGACTATGGTGCTGCATTATAGTACATGGATGATTATGGGCTGTGAATTATAATTTATGGATGACTATAGGGTGCATTATGTTTTATGGATGACTATGGGGTGCATTATATTTTATGGATGTCTATGGGGGTGCGTTATAGTACATGGATGACTATGGGCTGTGCATTATACGTTATGAATGACTATGGATTGTGCATTATAATTTATGGATGACTATGGGGTGCACTATACTACATGGATGACTATGGGCTGTACATTATACTTTATGGAGGACTAATGGCTGTGTATTATATTATATGAAGAATATGGGCTGTGTATTATGCTAATATGGATGACTATGGGCTGTGCAGTGTATTATATGGAGGACTATGGGATGTATTATACAATATAAAGGACTATGAGATGTCCATTATACTTCTTCTATGGAGCCCCGTGACTTTTATGTACGCCCCTGATGAGCATAGTTTATTTTCTTCTATACATTAAAGAACAGTAGCAGAATGGGGAAAATATACCAGGATGAGGGATATACTGTATATACCAGAATGGGCCCGGGATAAGGGACGTATACCAGAATGGGCGATATAGATACCAGGATGGGGCCAGGATGAGAGACATATATACCAGGATGAGTGATATACGGTATATACCAGGATGGAGGACGCGCATATATATATATATATATATATAATATAATAATTTATTCAAGATGGAAGGGGGACCCGGTCCAGATCTTGCACTTGGGCCCATAAGACTCTAGTTACGCCACTGCATGCAGCTATAACCAGTCAGTCAAATGTGTACATACAGTACTGTGCAATATTTTTAAGCAGGTATGGAAAACTGCTGCAAAACAACATCAAAGCATCAGGTACACTTGCATACAGTTTTGTGAAGGACCTCAACAAGGAGACTATTCCCAATATCTTGGCTCACTGAAAAATAACCACAGATCTTCTGTGGATGTAGGCTTGGACAAAAATACTTCTGTCTCTCTATGTAATCCAAGACTGACTTGATGATTTTGAGATCAGTGTTCTGTGGGGGCCATATCATCACTTCCAGGTTCGTTGTTCTTTTTTATACTGTAGATAGTACTTAGTCACATTGGCTTTATGTTTGGAGTCATTGTCCTACTTGTTAGGAATTGTGGTTCTGTGCTCCCACCTGGGAATGGATCAAGTCCAGTGCTACGCTACTTCGGTCGCAGGGGCCACCATTGTCCTGACTCTGCAGGCGAAACTACTACGCATGCAGGAAAACCGTCTCAATCTTATGGAGCATCGCGCTCTGGAGTAGTAGGATTTGTGAGGACGCGGGATGCCGTATCTCCCACTGATATAATGCCCGGTTAACATGGGATGCTGTGTTCCCCCGATTGCCAGGCAACACACGATACTGCGGTGTCTGGCACTAGGCAGTGGTGGGATTGGGTCCAAGCTGCTGTACAAGTTAGCAGGGAGTGGTTGTCTTTGGATGATTGAGAGGTATTCAACACCTGATCATTAGGCGGGCTATTTAAACCTGTTCCCTGCTCAGTCCTTTGCTGTTTATTACAGTTTCAATGTGCTGTGGTGGTGAGGGGTGCTATCATTATTAGTTGTTATCTTTCCAGCGTTTTGTCTTAGGAGTCTTCTCTTTCCCTTTTAATTTTTCCTAGGTGTTCTTATAGAGGTACCCACCCCGTTCTTGACTAAGCACCGGCCGTGTCACCAGACGCCAGCTGGCTGGCGACAGTGGGCCTGGGACGGCTCTGCCATAGTCCCCCTTCCATCACTGGGAGCTGAGTGAAAAGTGTTCCTGGTCCTAAAGAGCTCACCTAGCTGGGCAGCTTGCGCCAAGTGCGTCTGTCCCTGCGGATTTGCTGGTTTGGTGCCAGTCTTCCTGGGTCTTTCTGCGTTAGCGCATAACACTGCTGAATAATAAATTTAGAGCCAGTCAGACGCTTAACTGATGGTATTGCATGATGGATAATTATTAGTGTTGAGCGAGTATGTTCTGTTAACCCTTCCGGCGAGTATGCTTGGGCCGAGCACCGAGTAGTTACAGCTGCTCGGTGTTATGTTTAAATCACTCCCGTGTGCATGATTTGCGACTGTTTGACAGCTTTAGTACATGTAAGGAATGTCTATTTATTACACATTCCTCACATGTATTAAAGTTGTCATACTCGCCAAAAGTGTTAACAGGACATACTCGCTCAACACTAATAATTATCTGCTATATTTCTCTGCATTGAAGACACCATTAATGATGACCAAATCCCCAACTCCATTTGTTGAACTGGAGTTCCAAATATGCTAGGTCCCTCTGTAATGGTGTAGAAGATGTCTGAACACCCTCTCTGAAGACTCCTGACTGTATAGTTAGTGTGACCTGTGGTTTTATGTGTTTTATCCTTATGTAGGCTCCAGTTTTCCTCTGTACAGGGGTGGACATGGTTAACTGTAGGGCCAGCCCATAGTTTGGGGAGGAGTGAGTGGGCACCAGGAGTTAGTTCCTGTTTTAATAGAGAGTCTGAGTAGAGCTGCAGAGAAGAAAGGACAACTTCAATCGGATCTAGCCATAATTTTGTGTGTGCGAAGAGCAGACATACTAGGGAATACATTTCAGCATTCAAGTAACAGTGGCAGCAGTACTCCATACCAAAGGCAAGTTGGGGCACCCACTGAAAAATAAATCATTTTAAAGCTAGTCTCAGTGTTAGCCAGACCTGGAAGTCTTTGTGAAGAAATATGGGATCAGCCAGGCTGGTACAATGGTCACAGCGCAATACATCGACCCATGTAGCCCTGTACTGGGAATATGAAGGCCCTCGGTGGAGCTTGTTGTTCATTTGCAAAGTTCTACCCAAGTATTGCGCCACCGTCCTCAACCATCAAGTGTGAACCTCTGTCATACTATACAGATGAAAGTTTAAAGCATTATTCCTGCTACCCATTGTACATTTTTTCCAGACCTAGTAAATGAGAGTTTATTTTCGTAAACATGTCTGTCTTCTTCTTTGCGGAGTTAAAGAGTCCCAGTGTCTCACCAACTGTGGCAGAACATAGTCTGAATGTGCCATCAGCTGAATCAGTAATATGTGCACACAACGAGGAGCCCCTTGTCTCGTCCCTTACACCTTCACCATACTTCATTGTTGCTTGCAGACCCTCTATATTGGTCCACTCTCCAGCCCTTTGACAAACTAACTGTCTTCTGTGAACGGCAAATATTTCACATTTTTGCTCATTAGTCCATAGCCAAGGCTGACATTTTTCTGCACCCTTGTTTCTATGACTAAGATATTGTTTTTGATTACAATTCTTCCTTGAAGACCACTTCTGGCCAGAACATTGGATGGGATGGGAGCATTTTTGTGCCAGCTCTGTGCTTAGGCTTGGACTGGCCGACAGGAGAACAGGAGAATCCTCCAGTGGGCCCCTGTGCAGAGTGGCCACCACCCTCTTATATGAGCAGTACTTGGCACAATAAACTTTACTCACTATGTGCAGACAAAGGTAGCATCTTATTCATTTACCAATCTACCCAGTTCATTGTTATATAAATTTGTGATTGAGGATAATGTCACATTTGCATGTAGTTGAGAAGTGGGGCCCTACAGTTGGATAGTCGGGGTCCCTGGCACCAGTCAGACACTGCTTGTGTCTCTTGTATTCGGTGGCTCGGTGTCCCGGTCTTCAGTCTTCTATCAGGTAGTGTGTTGTGTAGGACATACACTATTTTAGTGCCCTTCCCCCATCACAGAGATTGGTCTCCATAAGGCTGTGTGCCCACGATGCATTTTTAAACTTTTCCGCAGCGGCAAAAACGCTGCAGAAACGCTTAAAAAACACATGGTAGAAGGCCTGCCATGTTCCCCAATGATAATCCGCATGTGTTGTGCACATGCTGCGGAAATTTCCGCTGCGGATTATCATTGCGGAAAAAAACGCAGCACTACCAATTATTTTGCGGAAGTGCTGCGTTTTCGCCGCCATTGACTTGCATTAGATCGCATGGATTACGCATCACTGTATATGTAGATGCGCATTCCATGCGTTCTAATGTGTGGATCGTACCCAGGTCTAGAGAAGAGGAGACTCTCCTCCGGACCCTTGTACCATAGAAAACTGTAAAAAAAAAATGAATAAAATAAGTATATATTTATTTTTTACCTTCTGGCGGCCCCCGATGCGCTCCTCCTCTCATGCCGGCAGTTCGATGGACTGAAGGACCTGCGCTGACGTCATAGTCATGTGACGGGTCACGCGACACTGACGTCGGCAGGTCCTTCAGTGTAACATGATCTGCTGGCAGCCGGGACGGTGAAGCTAGACACCGGGGGCCATAGGAAGGTAAGTATATTTATTTTTTGACATTCTCTTGGGTCACACTATATAAATCCATGCTGTTTGCATGGATTTATATAGTCTGACCAAGTTGTCAAGCACTTTCCAAGTGATGCTAAAATCGCCTGGAAAGCGCTTGTCAACCCGCATGCGGAAATGCATGTGAAGAACGCTTCACATCCGCATGTCCCTGGCAGGAAAAACGCATGTACAATCCACATGTACAATCCGCATGCGTTTTTTCTGCCAGGGGAGATGCAGAAATGCTCAGGAAAAATCCGGAGCATTTCTGCATCGTGGGCACATTGTTAGAACCCTCCTGTTAGTTTTTGCTATCTTGTGTTTTGCGGTCACGTGACGATCTGCCTATATATTCCAGCTCCGCCCTTCTGGCTTTGCTGGACTTTAGTGTTGTTTGACTGTTTTGCTAGCCAGGTGCTTCGGTGCCTATCTCTGTCAGTTTGCTTGGACCTCTAGTACTTTTTGTCAGTTTGTCTTTTGTGTTCTACAACAATTTCTGTTTAGGAGGTGTGCCATTTTTGTCCCAGCCCTTAGTGCTTTAGGGACCCCTCCCTTAATTCTGTAGGTCTTCGTTCAGACTAGCCGAGGACGAAGGTGGGTCTGTTCACTAGGAACAGGCAGCCCGCTACATCGTAGGGATTCAGCTTAGTCTTACTGTAGGGACAGCTTTCCCCTATCTTTCCTTAGTTCTTGTTGCAGATCACAACAGTAAGTCCAGCCCAAAAAAAAAACTAAAAGGAAAGAAATTCAGGGATCAGTATGGTTTCCGTCCAGGAGTTGGCTCAACGCCTGCAAGGATTGTCTCTGGAGGTGGTCGAGCTTCAGCAACACGTGAGTAGCTGTCCTGGAGCCCATTTTGTGGAACCGAAGGTAGGACTGCCTGATGTTTTTTATGGTAAACAGCAAGATTTTTTTCCTTTAAAAATGCTTATTTGTTATATTTTCGTTTGAGACCAAGATCCTCTGGGAATGAATCACAGCGCATTGGTTTTATTATGTCACTTTTGCGCAAAGAACCACAGGGTTGGGCCTTTTCTCTCCAGCCTAATGATCCGTGTTTAAGTTCTGTTGAAGAATTTTTTTCTGCTATGGGGCTATTATATGACGATCCTGATCGAATCTCATCTGCTGAATCAGAACTTAGACGTTTGAATCAGAGGTCTGATGATGTTGAAAATTATTGCACACACATCAGGAGATTGGCTTCAGAAGTTAAGTGGAATGATTCGGCGCTTAGATGTTTATTTCTTGCTGGTCTGAGTGAAAGGGTTAAGGATTTGCTAATTGCATTCCCTGCACCTGAGACTCTGCAGGAGGCTATGCAGTTAGCTGTTCGTATAGACAGGAGACTGAGGTGCAGGCTCAATGACGTAAAGACTCCTGTAATCTCAGGTCCTAGTCCCCAGAAAATCTGCACTGACGGCGGGGAACCGATGGAGGTTGGGGAGATGTCACTCCACTCTCAGGAAAAAGACCGGAGATTCGCCGAGGGATTGTGTCTTTATTGTGGTAAAGGTGACCATTTGATTAAGTATTGTGAGCGTCGTTTAAGTAAAGAAAAAAAAAAGGTCAGTTACGCCCGTATAGCTTGTTTATGCTCTGCAGGAGTATTTCTTTCTGGGAGTACTACTCTGCAGGGAGATTTGATTGAATTTCAGGTATTTGTGGATTGTGGTTCAGCACTTAATGTGATTGATAAAGGGTTTTTGGAAAACCTTAAATTGAAATCCAAACCTTTGTCATCACTTATTTCTGTGGTTGCAATTGATAACACTCCTTTGAACTGTATTACTCACAAGGTTGCTGCATTTTCTCTCACTATCAATGGAGTTCACCAAGAAATTTTGGACTTGGTTGTTTTGGATAATTTACCCTCTCCAGTTGTTCTAGGATTGCCTTGGTTAAAACTGCACAATCCTTTGCTGGACTGGTCTACTAATGTGATTAAGTTTTGGAGTCCGAAGTGCTATGATAAATGTTGTAATGGTCACTCTGCGGCTGTGGAAAAAGTGGAATTACCTGTACCTATTCAAGATTTTTGGAGGTTTTTTTTGGAGGAGTCGCAAGTTTTACCTCCTCATAGGGATTATGATTGCGCCATTGAGTTTGTTCTGGGTGCTACTCTTCCCAAAAGTCGCTTGTTTAATCTGACTATCCCTGAAAGAAAGGCCTTGGAGGAGTACAAAGAGACTAGCCTGGTTGCTGGTCACATTAGACCTTCTAAGTCGCCTGTGGCAGTCGGATTCTTCTTTGTTAAAAAAAAAGGACGGCGGTTTATGTCCATGTCTGGATTTTCATGAAATTAATAAGATTACCGTACGCAATTCCTACCCATTACCGTTAATTCCTGACTTGTTTAACCAGTTAGTGGGAGACAAGTGGTTCTCCAAAATTGATCTCCGGGGGGCATACAATTTGTTACGTGTGAAGGAGGGTGATGAATGGAAAACTGCTTTTAACACTCCGGTAGGTCATTTTGAGAATCTGGTGATGCCTTTTGGTCTTACCAATGCACCTGCATTTTTTCAGAACCCTATTAATGACATCCTGAGACCTCTGATTGGTAAGAATGTGGTTGTGTATTTGGATGACATTTGGATTTATTCACCAGATCTGGAGTCCCATTGGCAGAGTGTACGTGAAGTTTTGCAGTTATTGGGTGATATTTCACTCTTTGCTAATCTGGAGAAATGTGAGTTCGCTGTGCAGAAAATTAGTTTTTTGGGCTACATTGTCTCCAGCGATGGCTTTGAGATGGACCCTGTGAAGGTTCAGGCTGTGCAGGAATGGCCTAGGCCTATTGGTTTGAAATCTATACAGAGATTTTGGGGTTTTGCCAATTATTACAGGAAATTCATTAAGAATTTTTCTGTAATTGTTAAACCTCTAACCGATCTCACCAGGAAAGGTGCGAATACGGCCCAGTGGACTACTGAGGCCATTAAAGTTTTTGAGTATCTCAAAGAGAGGTTCAGTTCTGCCCCTATCCTTATGCAGCCTGATGAGACCAAGCCTTTTTTGGTCGAGGTCGATGCTTCATCGGTGGGGGTCGGAGCAGTTTTGTCTCAGGAGAACAAGGGTGGAGTACATCCTTGTGCCTTCTTTTCGAAAAAATTTTCGGAAACCGAACTGAATTATGATGTTGGAAATCGGGAGCTGCTGGCTATTAAACTCGCGTTTGAACATTGGCGTCATTTTTTGGAAGGCGCTAGATTTCCTATTCAGGTTTTCACAGATCATAAGAATTTGATTTATCTGGATGCTGCCAAGCGCTTGAATGCCCGTCAAGCTAGGTGGGCACTTTTTTTTTCTCGGTTTCATTTTTCTGTTACCTATTTCCCTGGTACTAAGAATGTTAAAGCCAATGCTTTATCTCGCAGCTTCTCTCCTACGGTCGGTGCCGAGGAGGAGGAGAGCATTTTACAAAAGGAGTTGGGTGGCGGCTTTGGACTCCGTTTTGGAGAATGGGATTCTGAAAGCTCAAGAAGATGCTCCATCTAACACTCCCCATGGGAGGTTGTTCGTGCCTGGAGCCTTTAGGAGAGATTTGTTTGTGGAGTGTCATGAGTCTCTGTTGGCAGGTCATCCAGGAATTTCGGAGACTAAGAGACTGATCAGTCGCAGTTTTTGGTGGCCTGGATGGCAGAAGGAAGTCATCAAGTGGGTGTGTCAGTGTACTGTGTGCGCTAGGTCAAAGGCTTCACATACTCCTGCTGCGGGGTTGCTTTGCCTTCTGGAGGTTCCTAGTGTGCCTTGGACGCATCTCACTATGGATTTTATTACTGATCTTCCTGTGTCCGAGGGTTTTACTGTCATCTGGGTGGTCGTGGACCGTTTTAGTAAGATGTGTCATTTGGTTCCATTCATTAAATTGCCCTGCGCCAAGACACTCGCTAAGGCATTTGTTAAGGAGATTGTCAAGCTCCATGGCGTTCCCACGGATATTGTTTCTGATAGAGGACCTCAGTTTGTGGCTCGCTTTTGGCGTGCTTTTTGTGACAGGTTGGGAGTCCATTTGTCATTTTCGTCTGGTTATCATCCTGAGTCTAATGGACAGACTGAAAGAAAGAACCAGGATGTTGAGCAGTTTTTGCGTTGCTTTGTGGCGGACAATCAAGAGGTGTGGTCGGAGTTTCTGCCTCTCGCAGAATTTGCTCTTAACAGTCATACATCCTCCTCTGCTGGGTGTTCTCCTTTTTTTTTGTTGTACTGGGAGACATCCGTGTTTTGGTTCTTTCTCCAAATTGGGGTCGGCGGTGCCGGAGGAGGAGAATTTTTCTGGTGATTTAGAGAGAGTTTGGACTAATGTACGTTGTAACCTTCAAGAGGCTAACAAAAAGTCCAAGAAGTATTTTGACAGGAAACGTAAAGAGGTTTTGTTTACTGTGGGTGACATGGTTTGGTTGTCCTTGAAGAACCTGCGTTTGAGGATTCCCTCTAAAAAACTGGGTCCTAAGTTTGTGGGTCCATTTAAAGTGCTTCAGGTTGTTAACCCGTCTGCTGTTAGGTTGGATGTCCCTACTTCCTGGAAGATTAATCCTGTGTTTCATGTTTCCTTCTTGAAAAAGGCTGACGTATCTAATAGGGACGCCACTGTCACAGTTCCTCCTGTGGTGGAAGACGGCGAATATGAAATTTCTCGTATTTTGAATTCTAGATGGCATAGAGGGAAATTACAGTATCTTGTCTCCTGGAAGGGTTTCGGTCCCGAAGACTACTCCTGGGTAAGAACGGATGATGTCTCTGCTCCTAGGCTTGTTAAAGCTTTCCACAGGAGCTTTCCTGATAGGCCTGGAGGATTCAGAGGATCCTCATAGAAGAGGGGGTACTGTTAGAACCCTCCTGTTAGTTTTTGCTATCTTGTGTTTTGCGGTCACGTGACCATCTGCCTATATATTCCAGCTCTGCCCTTCTAGCTTTGCTGGACTTCAGTGTTGTTTGACTGTTTTGCTAGCCTGGTGCTTCGGTGCCTAGCTCTGTCAGTTTGCTTGGTCCTCTTGGACCTCTAGTACTTTTTGTCAATTTGTCTTTTGTGTTCTACAACAATTTCTGTTTAGGAAGTGTCCCATTTTTTGTCCCAGTCCTTAGTTCTTTTGGAGCCCTTCCTTAATTCTATAGGTCTTCGTTCAGACTAGCCGAAGAAAAAGGTGGGTCTGTTCACTAGGAACAGGCAGCCCGCTACATCATAGGGATTCAGCTTAGTCTTACTGTAGGGACAGCTTTCCCCTATCTTTCCTTATTTCTTCTTGCAGATCACAACACACATAGCCTTACTTTGTTATTTAGATAGACAGATAGATACTGTAGATAGAGGGCTGCCACCAGGAATTTCAGGGCCCAATATTGGCAACATTTTCAAGCTCCCTTGAGACTCCGCCCAGGCTCCACCCCAGCTCCACCTCCACCCCTCGAAACTTCCACAGTCCCACCACCCAATCTTGGAAAAACTCCACTTCTGCACCACGCCCTCACCAATCACAGATTTACAGTTTCCACTCAACCATATATCATATACATAGCCAGCAACTTTTGTTTTGGCCAAAAGATTTTTTTAATCAACCACCACGACAAGTTAGACTCTTTTGGCTGGGCCCTACTTTACTCTAACCTATTAAACCTTTCTTAAAATATCCAATACTCTTTTTAGGTATATTTTTATTTATTTTTCTTTAAAGGAATGTGTCACATAAATTTTTTAAAATGACTAATAATATCACATTCAAGGAACAAAAACCATCACACCATAGCCGGACCACAATTTACCATCGCATAGTCACCAAATAATACCACATACAAGGTATACTGCCACACCATGACCAGACCACATATTACCACCACATAGTGATCAAATAATACCACATACAAGGAAAAAATACCGCCACACCATGGCCAGACCACATATTACCACCACATAGTGACCGAATAATACCACAAGCAAGGAACAAATACCACCACACCATGACCAGACCACATATTACCACCAAGTGGTCACCAAATAATACCACATATACACTGTGTGCAAAATTATTAGGCAAATAAGTATTTTGATCACATGATACTTTTTATACATGTTGTCCTATTCCAAGCTGCATAAGTTTGAGAGCCAACTACCAATTAAGTAAATCTGGTGATGTGCATCTCTGTAATGAGGAGAGGTGTTGACTAATGACATCAACACCCTATATAAGGTGTGCTTAATTATTAGGCAACTTCCTTTCCTTTGGCAAAATGGGTCAGAAGAGAGATTTGACGGGCTCTGAAAAGTCCAAAATTGTGAGATGTTTTGCAGAGGGATGCAGCAATCTTGAAATTTCCAAACTTTTGAAGCGTGATCATCGAACAATCAAGCATTTCATGGCAAATAGCCAACAGGGTCGCAAGAAGCGTGTTGGCCAAAAAAGGCGCAAAATAACTGCCCATGAATTGAGGAAAATCAAGCGTGAAGCTGCCAAGATGCCATTCGCCACCAGCTTTGCCATATTTCAGAGCTGCAACGTTACTGGAGTATCAAAAAGCACAAGGTGTGCGATACTCAGGGACATGGCCAAGGTAAGGAAGGCTGAAAAACGACCACCTTTGAACAAGAAACATAAGATAAAAAGTCAAGAATGGGCCAAGAAATATCTTAAGACTGATTTTTCAAAGGTTTTATGGACTGATGAAATGAGAGTGACTCTTGATGGGCCAGATGGATGGGCCAGAGGCTGGATCAGTAAAGGGCAGAGAGCTCCACTCCAACTCAGACGCCAGCAAGGTGGAGGTGGGGTACTGGTATGGGCTGGTATAATCAAAGATGAACTTATGGGACCTTTTCGGGTTGAGGATGGAGTGAAGCTCAACTCCCAGACCTACTGCCAGTTTCTGGAAGACAACTTCTTCAAGCAGTGGTACAGGAAGAAGTCGGTATCGTTCAAAAAAAACATGATTTAAATGCAGGACAATGCTCCATCACATGCATCCAACTACTCCACAGCGTGGCTGGCCAGTAAAGGTCTAAAAGAAGAAAAAATAATGACATGGCCCCCTTGTTCATCTGATCTGAACCCCATAGAGAACCTGTGGCCCATTATAAAATGTGAGATCTACAGGGAGTGAAAACAGTACACCTCTCGGAACAGTGTCTGGGAGGCTGTGGTGGCTGCTGCACGCAATGTTGATCGAAAACAGATCAAGCAACTGACAGAATCTATGGATGGAAGGCTGCTGAGTGTCATCATAAAGAAAGGTGGCTATAATGATCATTAATTTTTTTGGTTTTTGTTTTTGCATGTCAGAAATGTTTATTTCTAAATTTTGTGCACTGATATTGGTTTACCTGGTGAAAATAAACAAGTGAGATGGGATTATATTTGGTTTTTATTAAGTTGCCTAATAATTCTGCACAGTAATAGTTACCTGCACACACAGATATCCTCCTAAGATAGCCAAATCTAAAAAAAAAAACACTCCAACTTCCAAAAATATTAAGCTTGGATATTTATGAGTCTTTTGGGTTGATTGAGAACATAGTTGTTGATCAATAATAAAAATAATCCTCTAAAATACAACTTGCCTAATAATTCTGCACACAGTGTAAGGGACAAATACCGCCACACCATGACCGGACCACATATTACCACCACATAGTGACCAAATAATACAATACTGATCATTAATAAAAAATAAAAAAAATACTAATATTACCATAAATGCCATTATACACAGGAGCTCTCTACATAGTAGACGGTGTACAGTGATCACCAGTGACATTATACACAGGAGCTCTGTATATAGTGTCAGTGTAGAGGTAATACAGTGATCACCAGTGACATTATACACAGGAGCTCTGCATATAGTGTATAGTGTACAGGTAATACAGTGATCACCAGTGACATACACAGGAGCTCTGTACATTAGTATATAGTGTCATTGTACAGAGAACACACTGACTCACAAGTGACGTCTCTAGTTGAAGTCCTTCATCTTCGCTTTTTTTCACTTTCATCCAGCGCAGACCGACCTCACTTCTTACAGCCAGGACTCGTCTCTGCATAAAATAGCACACAGTTATCTAGAGCACATTCCCCAATTTCTACATTACGCAGATGAATACAGATGTGCACCCACCATTAATATATAATTAGTTATTATGCAACCCACCATTCCAAATACAAATTGTAATCCACCACGGCACCCCCACTAACTGTAAATAGCCACTTTCTCCACCCAATAAATATATAAATTAAATAGCACCTGTACTCTTTCCCAATTCATTACCAGTCACACTCCTGCATCCTCAACACCCCCCACTCTGTACCTCCCGCTCCCCCAATTCATTATATTTACATGAACCCCTCCACTCCAATTCATTATGTCATGTTCGTGCTCTCTCCCAACCTGTATTCATAATCATTTATTCTCCCCCACTCCCAATTCATCATTTGCTCTCCCCCACTCCCAATTCATTATTTGCTCTCCCCCACTCCCAATTCACCATTAGCTCTCCCCACCCCCCATTCAACATTTGCTCTCCCCACTCCAAATTCACCATTAGCTCTCCCCACTCCCAATTCACCACTAGCTCTCCCCACCCCCCACTCCCAATTCACCATTTGCTCCCCCCATCCCCACTCCCCATTCACCATTTGCTCTCCCCATTCCCAACTCATCATTTGCTCTCCCCACTCCCAATTCACCATTTGTTCTCCCCACCCTCCACTCCCAATTAACCATCTGCTCTCTACCCCCCACTTCCAATTCAACGTTTGCTCTCCCCACCCCCCACTCACTATTTGCTCCATTCACCATTAGTTCTCCCCACCCCCTATTCCCAATTCACCATTTGCTCTTCCCACCCCCAATTCATCATGTACTCTCCACACTCCCAATTCACCATTAGCTCTCACTACCGCTCCCTCCCAATTGACCATTTGCTCTCCCCACTCCCAATTTACCATTAGCTCTCCCCACCCCCACTCCCAATGCACCATTTGCTCTCCCCACCCACCACTCCCAATTCACCATTTGCTCTCCCCACCCCAACTTCATCATTTGCTCTCCCCACCCCCAATTCACCATGTGCTCTCCACACTCCCAATTCACAATTTGCTCTCCCCACTCACCTCTCTCAATTAATCATTTGCTCTCCCCAACCACTCTCAATTCATCATTTGCTCTCCTCACCCCCCCATTCAGCATATGCTCTCCCCACCCCCCACTTCCAATTCACCATGTACTCTCCCCACCCCCCAGATCATTATCTGCTCTCCCCACCCCCAATTCACCATGTGCTCTCCCCACCCCCCACTCGCAATTCACCATTTGCTCTCTCCGCCCCCACCTTCAATTCATAATTTGCTCTCCCCACCCACCATGTGCTCTCCCCACCCCCAATTAATAATGTGCTCTATCCACTCCTCACTCCCAATTCACCATGTGCTCTCCCCACCCCCCACTCCCAGTTCACCATGTGCTCTCCCCACCCCTTAATTCCAGTTCACCATGTGCTCTCCTCACCCCCCACTTCCAATTCTCCATGTGCTCTCCCCACCCCGACTCTCAGTTCATCATGAGCTCTCCCCACCCCCCACTTCACCATTTGCTCTCCCCACCCCCACTCCAAAATCATCACTTGCTATCCCCACCCCCAATTCACCATGTGCTCTCCTCACCCCCCACTTCCAATTCTCCATGTGCTCTCCCCACCCCCGACTCTCAGTTCATCATGAGCTCTCCCCACCCCCACTCCAAAATCATCATTTGCTCTCCCCACCCCCAATTCACCATGTGCTCTCTCCCCCTCCACTCCCAATTCATCATGTGCTCTCCCCTTCCCCCACTCCCTATTCTCCAAGTGCTTTCCCCAACCTCCACTCCCAGTTCATCATGTGCTCTCCCCCAAGACCATTTAATTAATTCTATTAAAAATAAATAAATTGATACTTACCTCTCATATAATCCCCTGCAGCTGCACTTCCGTACTGGCATCTTGGCCCTCTATGCAGATGCGTACGCGATGATGTCATTGCGTACGCACCTTCACCAGCACGTCCAATAAGAGGCGGAGGGACTGCACGGCCGTTCAGGTTTTATGGCTGTGAGAGCTCCAAGGGTCTCGGCACACGATACCCCAGTGTCGGCATATAAGTAAGCAAAAAAGATGGTAGCACTTAATAGAAAATTACATAAAAAATGGTGTATTTATTGGCCCGTGTGAACAGGTGCCAATGTTTCGGCTCAAAAGCAAGTGGATTTTTAATGCAACCAAACAAGCCTTATCAGGTCTAAGAAATGTATTTATTTTAATAAAATAAACAGTTTGTATTGTGGAGTCTGCTCCACTTCAGAGTTATTACATATATTGGGAATAACTCTTTAACCCCTTCCCACTTAAGGTAGTTTTTACTTTCCTGACCAAGCCAAATTTTTTAAACTAATATGTGCCATTTTATGTGGTAATAATTTTTTTTTTAACACATTGTAGTTTATGTTCGTGGTAAATTTAGGTCAATATGATAGACATTTATATAAAAAATATCGGAAATTTGACAAATATTTAGAAAAAGTCTAATTTTTGAACTTTGAATTTTGTATGCCAATGAAATGTCCCATCCCTCAGTTTTTCAGGACCATCTACACATTTGAAAAGATTTTGAGGGATCTATATGTCATGTATACACCTCAAAATATTCAAAACCGTATTCAGAAATTTTGTATAACCCACAGGGCTTCATGCAAAGTTAAATGAAAAATTACTTTTTATTATTATTATTATTAGCATGTGAAGGTATTTGCAAAGGGGGGTAGCAGAGGAATAGTGAGGCGAGAGATGAACTAGTCGAGCAGCAGAGTTGAGGATGGACTGGAGGGGTGCGAGAGTGTTAGCAGGTAGGCCACAGAGGAGGGTGTTGCAGTAGTCGAGGCGGGAGATGATGAGGGCATGAACAAGCAGGTTAGTAGATTGAGGGTTGAGGAAAGGATGGATTCTGGGAATACTTTTGAGCTGGAGGCCACAGGAGGTGGCAAGAGCTTGGATGTGGGGTTTGAAGGACAGGGCAGAGTCAAGGGTTACTCCGGGGACAGGGGAAAGTGTGATGTAATTTATTGTGATAGAAAGATCAGGTGGGGAAGATATGCGAGATGAAGGAAACATGATGAGTTCAGTGTGCTGAAAAAGTTGGCTTATACTCGAGTATATACGGTATATACTTTAAACTGTAAAGTGTTAGTAACAAGGCAAATCAACAGTAGAACTAATAACAGTAAGCTTGGGATAGCAGAGAAAGTCTTTCACTATTTAACGTTAATGTTCTCTTCACAAAGGTGGTGTGCCCAGTCGTGTGAGTTTCCATGTAAGTTCTCTATGAAGCTCTGGCCCTAGCGGGGATCACTGGGTTTTCCGGCTAGGCCGCAAGTCTCTCTCTGATGTTCACTACTAGGACCAACCCTTCTCAATCACTATGTTTCCACAAAGTAAAATAATAGGAGCTATACTCACCTCCGGTGCTGGCACCATTCCAGCTGGATCACTGAGGGGCTCCCGCAGGAACTGAGCAGTCAATGTCTTTGATCCTAGCTGTTATCTTTAATTAACGCCTTTGATGCCGCAACCTATAATATCAGTGGCATCTAGGTTGTCAGATAAAGGTAGGGGGCTCTTTTAGTCAACCAACTCTACACAATGGCCCCCACAGCTGCAATTGTAAATCATGCCGCGCAGCATCGCGCAATAAAGCTCAACCAGGTTCACGTTCTGTAAAGGAACTAAAGTAAAAAAAGTAAAAAAACAAAACCGTTTATAGAAAAAAATAACACAAATCCCAGGTCCCGTTCTTTGATGTGGACTTGGGAACTGAGCCGACAAATGATGGCTGCGTTATTCAGCCATCATCTGCCTCTAACAGATGCGAGTGGAGGGAAGCGACCGTTAACCTGTTATATGCCGCTAACAATCTGTGATGGCAGAATTTACAGTGACTGGTCCAGGTGGGGCACACTGTTCTAACTGTCCCTGCATCATGATTGTGGGGTGCCAAAGGGTTGTCATGACAGCTTGAGGTTTTCTGAACATCTCAGTGCTTGTCATGACAATACTCTGTAGTATCGGTGTCTCTGCGCCTTGACAGGCAGAGACGCCGTCCCTCTTACCGCCGCGCTCCCCGCCGGGCGTCCTCCGGCGCTCCTGCTTCTGCCGGCGCGCAGCTTCCGGGACATTGTGCTTAGGGGGCGCGCGCGCTCCCTCCCTCTTAAAGGGGCCGCGCACGCCGTCCTAAGGAGTCCCTGGCCAATGACCGGAGGACCTCTCATATAAAAGGCACCTCCTCCAAGATGGAGGTGCCCATGCAAGGTTGTAGCTTTGTGTGTTAAACTCTGCTTCAGCCCTCAGGTCCCGCTGCCAGCCTGACTACCAGTCCAGCCCGCCAGCCTGACTACAAGTCCAGTCCACCAGCCTGACTACAAGTCCAGTCCGCCAGCCTGACTACCAGTCCAGTCCGCCAGCCTGACTACCAGTCCAGCCCGCCAGCCTGACTACAAGTCCAGCCCACCAGCCTGACTACAAGTCCAGCTCGCCAGCCTGACTACAAGTCCAGCCCGCCAGCCTGACTACAAGTCCAGCCCGCCAGCCTGACTACAAGTCCAGCCCGCCAGCCTGACTACAAGTCCAGCCCGCCAGCCTGACTACAAGTCCAGCCCGCCAGCTTGTCTACTCTCCAGCCCGACAGTCTGTCTACAGTCAAGTCCGCCAGTCTGTCTATGGGCCTTGCCCGCCTGCTTACCTGGAAGCACCTGCCTGTTACCTGCCGTGCCTACCAGCCAGCCTATCTGGAGGCTCCTGCTTGTTACCTGCTGTGTCTGCCAGTCCGCCTACCCGGATCACCCGTCAGCCTGCCTGCCGTGCTCATCTGCTGTACCGGTCAGTCCCTGCCTTCTGACCCGTGGGAGTCACCTGCTCTCATACAAGGTCGGTCCCAGAGTAGCACCTGGTCCCTCTGCTCGGTCCTTCCCTGGTCACGGAGTCGATTGAGCCGCCGTATGACCTTGGTCAGTCCGAGTTGACAGCTACTTATGCCCCTCTGGTCCCTCCTTGCACCGCAGCACAGAGGTTCCACCACCCGGATCCGTAACATACTCCTTTGAACACATGCCTGTGGAGAGTAGGAGACTGTGATTTTTACTACATACTGAAGCAGGGCTGCCACCAGGAATTTCAGCACCCCATACTGGCAACATTTCCGGGCACCCTTGAGACTCCACACCAGCCCCGCCTCCACCCCTCAAACTTTCCACCGTCCCACCTCCCACTCTTGGAAAAACTCTGCTTCTGCACCTCGGTTTCACCAATCACACATAAACAGTTCCCATTGAACACCATATCACATACACAGCCATCAGCTTTTGTTTTGGCCAAAAGATTTTTTAAGCCTGCCACCACGACAAGGTAGACTCTTTTGGCAGGGCCCTACTCTACTCTAACCTATTAAACATTTCTTAAACTATCCAATATTCTTTTTAGGTATATTTTGCTTATTTTTCTTTAAGGGAATGAGTGACGTACATTTTTGAAACTAATTGAAACCAGATTGTGATAATTTTTTTATAATCTGTATTTCTGACTTCAGATTATTGTATCCTGTTTTCTGTACATTTATGGAAATCTGCTGTCTTGCCTGTTTGGAGATATGAACAATAGACATATGGATGTATATATATCACAAGACAAAACAGGGGACTCTAATTCCTAGACAGAGTTTTCTATACATGTTCTCATGTTTAGTGACATGCAGATGTCATTGTGCAGGAAAGGGGAAGAGGTGAGCTGTGACACGACCTAATGTGAATGGTGGATTCTGTTATCTCTCATTGTAATCCTGCTGGCTATGATAATGAGGTGACTGATGAAAAGGGATCTCTTCTGGACGTGTTATTCTATTAGAAAAGCAATTTCTGTTTATTTATTATTTGTGATATAAGGGGTGACAAACTTTAAAGTAAATTCTTCCAAAAAGTTAAACTATGATTAAAAGGATTGGCAATTTTCTGGTTATTCTTTACCAATGTGTTTGAGATGATGATAAGGCACTTAGTATTATGGTCTTTCTTGAACTTCGGCACTAAATACGAAATATGGGAAATAGACTATATTTCTATGTTGAATTTCTGCATTAAGGGCCTTTTATTCATCTCACACACACATTGGTTAAGAATAACCAGAGCATGGTCAATGCCCTTAACATAAAAGTTTTGTAAAACATTCCCACTAAACATTTCGCTAATTAAATCTATTTTTCATAAGAGTCATTTAGTTAAATCCTTTGGTCAATTATGTAAAGTGCAAAATTATAATGTAATAAAACAAAGACAAAACGTATAACCAATTAATACAATGAAAATAAGGTCATTTTGTGAGGTCAGAAAACATATTAAAACAACGATCTAAGGAAATGAACCATAATAATAAAGACGTATTTCCATAAATTCAAGAACAACAATCAATAGTGCGCTCTATCCTAAAAACTGAGCCCTAATATTAAATGGGTATTCCCATCTGGGGTACCGATAGTGCATCGCAGGGTCAGTCAGGTGCAGGTCTCAGAACTGAAACATCACTATCCGATCTGTTACATCTGTCTAATGCTAGGACTTTGGGTCAGTAATCCCGCAGTCAGGCTAGGACACTCATCCATAATACAGGGGAACATAGAAGGCAATAACACACTAATGTAAAACTGGCTGCAATGTAGAAGATGTGAAGATGCAAATTTACATGTATGGAACAGGCAGTCGTTTTACCTGCTGGTTAGAAAAATCCTTAATCAGGTCTTTAAAATTCAGGTGTCTGGCGAGCTCATGTTCAATTGACAGAAGGGCTCGGCTGTTTAACCGTTGTTCCGTCATTGTAGAATGCAGATAGTTCTTGAGAGTTTGCTAATGCTATCTCTCCTTCTGCTACTCAAAGTGGTTGGGTGATAAAAATTCTTACAATACACACCTCTCCAAATCTTGAAGCTCGAATTTGTAGATGTTGTTTAGTAAAGCCAGTGGACCCATGTTTTCTGTAAATGTAGCTTCATAAACTTTCCGAAGACGTTGCTACTCAGAAAGTAACGGTGATGTGAGATCTACCTGCCTTCCCATGGGTTGTTCCATCTCTTGCTATTATTTTGAATTATTTGGTTCTTTCCTAGAATGGGTGGTCAAGTATGAAACAGGTTCCTCCGCTATAATCCATTATCTTGACGATTTTCTTTTTGTGGGACCACCAGATTCCAGGTCCTGTCAATTTTTGCTGGACAATTTTATTTTTTTCGCGTCGTATTTTGGCGTTCCCTTATCCAATGGAAAAACTTTTGCTACTACTTCGCTATCCTTTTTAGGAATTGAGATTGATTCCGTTGCCATGGTTTTTCACCTTCCCTCAGAAAAAAATTCAAAATTGCTGTCCCAGATTGAAGGATTTTGTTCTGTTCTCAAAGTAACACTATGTCAAATGCAGTCCATGCTAGGCCTCCTTAACTTTGCTTGCACAGTAATGCCTATGGGGAGAATTTTTTCCAGACGTTTATCCCTCTCGACCAAAAGCATCAAGCTTCCCCATCAAAGAATTCGGATAAAACCTCCTTTGAAAGCAGACTTGCTGGTTGGGAAGGAGTTCCTCTTGTCCTATAATGGATATACATGCTTTTAGTTATCGGAATTGACTAATGAGGATCTCTCCCTTTTTTCCGATGCCGCTGGATCTACTGGTTTCAGTGTCATTTTTGGAGACCAATGGTGTGCCGAACCTTGGCCGGAATCTTGGCGCACTGAGGGCTGGGTTAAAAACCTTACTTGGTTAGAGTTATTTCCTATCATCACAGCCATTTCTTTATGGGGCCCATCCCTCAGGGAAAAACGGATCTGTTATTGGACTGACAATATGAGTATTGTACACGCCATAAATCACTTGTCATCCTCATCTCCCCTGGTTATCAAATTACTCAGATTTCTGGTATTAAAATGCTTAAATTTAAACATCTGGTTTTAAGCCCGCCATGTTCCGGGTACAAATAATGTCATTGCTGATTCTCTTTCTCGTTTCGATTGGCAGAAATTCCGGGAATGTTTCCCCGCGGCCAAACCAGAGGGGCATCCATGCCCATCCCTCATGTGGAAGGTGGTAGAGAAAGATTGATGGAGTTGGTGAGATCTTCAGTGGCCTCGTCTACATGGCGTTCTTACGGTAAGGCATGGAATGAGTGGCATAACTTATTTGGGGATAGATCAGCAGCAGCATCCGACGCTGCCCGTCTGGAGGTCACAATCGAATATTTACTTTACTTGCGCAGCATGGGTGTTTCAGGAGCCGTTGCACAGAACCGCCTATCTGATCTCGGTGTTTATTTTCACCTCTTAGGTTGGAACGATGTTACTAAGGTTTTCATCATTCGGCAGGCTATTATGGGTTGGAGGAGGGAGCACACTCGTCAGGGGAACAGACGGCCCATTTCTTTCAGTTTACTTACCCGCCTAATCAACCCACTCCCGCTGTCCGCTCTTCTCCTTTCAAGTCTGCTCTACTCTCTGCCGCTTTTTGACTCGCGTTTTTTGGATTGGTGCTTTGCGCATTAGTGAATTGGTGTCCCCATCCAAGCGCACTTCAGGAGGACTCCAGTATGATGGTGTCACTCCCTGTGACCGAGGTCTCCGTATCCACTTTCGGAAATCGAAAATTGACCCGTCCGGTATTTGTTCATGGGTTCCCCTTCTTACCATCCCCGGTCCTATTTGTCCTTTAACGCTTGTTAATAATTACTTATCGTTCTGGCGATCTGGTGACTCCTTTTTCTCACATGAGGATGGTTCTCCTCTTACGGTTTTTCAATTTCAATCCCTTTTTTGGAAATGTTTAGCTTTCGTAGGCCTTCCTCTCAAGGTATTTGGTACGTACTCCTTTAGGATAGCAGCTGCTACCGAAGCAGCCCGTGCTGGTTTGCCTAACTCCGAGATCCAGCGCATTGGTAGATGGCGTTCCTCCTGTTTTGCAAGATACATCAGACCGAATTTATTGCTTCACTAACTTTATTATCTCTTCATAGTTGGTGTAAAACACACAGTATGGATACTGGGCCACTCTTACATCTTCTGGGCATCCCAAAGAGCAGAACGTCGACCAGGTGGCAGAGGTCTTGGGTTCCACGGCATCAACGTTTTTTGGAGAGGAATAAGAGGCTTGACCTGGCCTCAGGTTCTTCCCGAGGTGGTGCGGATAGCTGAGACTGCTTCCTCTCCCTTAATTCTAGTCCTGCATGCGGGCGGGAATGATCTCTGCTCCTTTCACCTAGCGGAGCTCCTCACAATCATGCGCTCCGACGTGGATAAATTCCACAGACTTTTTCCAGAGCTTACTCTGATTTGGTCAGAGGTCATGTCACGTGTTGCATGGCAGGGCGCGAGAGATGCGGCGGCAGTTGAACGTTCTGTGCGCACGCTTAATGCCCGCTTGTCCCGCTTTATCCGTTTTAAGGCCGGAGTGGTCATGAGGCATCACCAACTTGAGGGAGACAATTCCAGTCTTATGCTACCCGATGGAGTCCATCTGACGGAAATAGGGCTGGATACTTTTCTCTCCGGTCTCCAGGATAGCATAGAACAAGCTTTTTACCAAATGGGTGGGGGGCGGAGCGCAGTATAAATACTCCGCTCCTCCTTAGCGGTCATTTGCTCCATCTTGATGTTTTTTTCCGGTACGAAGTCTGACTTGCGCTGGGAGTCCAGCTGCGGCATATGGATGTGCACCCGTTTCAGCTGGCTAATAGTGCCTTAACTGAGTTTTATACCAGTTACGTACTGAGCACGTCCTTTTTGGCTGTGACCGACTTCTACCCATTAAAAGGAGTTTTGGTTAAGATCTGTGTGTTGTCGTTATTCCATGGGACTTTTTGAGGAAATATTGTTGTTGGGTCTCAGCAGTCTGCAGGGCACGTCAATCTTTAATTGAATGCCCCTTGACTGCTGTGCCCTGCTGAAGGGGTTAAATTGTGTGTCCCATGTTCTTTTTCTCCTCTCCTCCTGGCTTTCACCCAATAATCCTCTTCTTCCTCCCTCTTCCCCTCATTATAAGTCCAGACCCTGTGTGAAGCCCAGCTGTGCTTGGTATCACAGATCCTAGAAGGGTGTATTGACGGATTCCTCCACAAGAGGCCCCCATAACCATTCACACATCTCCACCTTCCACCTCAGACGACCAGAGGGAGCCTGTTAGGGATATATAAAGAAGGGAAGGTGGAGCCAGGCAGTCAGTTCCTGCAGAGTGAGACACAGAAACAGGTCAGTCTGCAGTGGAGCTCAGTGACTCAGCAATTCCTCTGGAGAGTTCAGTTAGTGCAAGCCTGAATACAGAGTTGAGCCCGGTTGAGTCGTAGCTCAGAATAGTGAGCTTAGGTGTGCCGGCGCCATAAGATCGGTGAAGCGCGGCAAGCTGCCATTAGTGTGAGTAGCCTATTGAGGGCCCGAGTAGGCCGAAGGCGAGTAGAGAGAGTTAGTACATAGGGGGCAGAGGAGCTTAACTAGCTCACCCCGAAGAAGAATTTACCGGACACCGGGTCCGAAGCTTACCGGGATATCCACGACCCAGTAAGATATAACCGGAATCCCTGGAGAACTACAAGTCCCAGGATCGCTAAAGTGCTGATACCTACCAGAGCCAGGAGACACATAGGCCCCGTAGGTTGGGAGCATGCACTCCAAGAGAAGGCCCTACCACAAGGTCAGCCAGCGCAGGACAGAGACAAAGTTAGGCCTAGCTCCAGGCAGGTCAGAAACTTACTACGTAGAGGCAAGGAACAGGAGGCCCAAAACCCGCTCACTGGGGAGGATCCAGACATACACCCTTCACTCTACAGTGCTCCGGGGAGTGCCTGAATTTCCATCAGTAAAAGGTACTGAAGTGACTATTGTGTCTGTCCCTGTTCTGGCTCTGACGCGGCTGAGTCTCTCTGTCCTGCATACCCCGTCATACACTGCCCTGAGGCCTAGCTCCACCTGTGGGGAGCTATACCATCCAGCTGCCTTATCATCGGCCTCAGTGGACTGCGCAGCGCTGGTGATCCTCACCAGAAGCCACAGGTGGCGTCACGAACTTTTATAAACTTAACATCTATCAACGCCTTTTTAAAGAGAGACCCCAAAGTACGGGCCCGGGAGCCGACCACCGCGACCTCCTTAAGGCTAAAGGCCCGGGTAACCGAGTCTTCCCCCATCCCCTGGGCTAGTCACCTGCCTCTTCCTGCCTCTCTCCACACAAGCATGGGACCCGCAGTCTGCGTTTCCCACCACCCCTCCCCTTTTTTCCCATGTACAGTGTGTTTTGTTGGTATTATTTGGTTGTTCTGTATTTAAGTCACAGCAGCAGTCATTTGCTCTATCTTGATGTTTTTCTCCAGTACGAAGTATGATATGCGCCGGGAGTCCGGCAGTGGAATATGGATTTGTACCCGTTTCAGCTGGCCAATAGTGCCTTAACCGGGTTTTATACCAGTTACGCGCTGAGCACGTCCTTTTTGGCTGTGAACGACCTCTAACCATTAAAAGGAGTTTTGGTTAAATTCTGTATGTTGTCGTTATTACATGGGACTTTTTGGGGAAATTTTGTTGCTGGGTCTCAGGAGTCATCTTACTACTGTTACTGGTAAAAATGATCATAGACATGTGCAATGTTAGTTAAAAAAAAATCTGGCCTCCTCCTCCCCTTAATAGCCGGCCATCGCACACCATGTTATTTCTTCTTAGCCCAAGACAGCACCAAAGACTGGAGCTGTTATGAGCAAGAGGAAATCCAATTACCGGTTAGTGTAAAATGTTCTGCACATGCCTATGAGTATCATGAAGCGCAGATGTTGTGGCGCTTATACTTACTGCCAGCATATGAGTAGATCTGCTGGCATCTCTGTCTTTGGTGTCATATATTGGGATCCTCTGTCATTGCTATGCTTATCTTCATTATTAACTGCTAATTAAAAAAAAAAAATCCGGCCTCCTTCCTCCCCTTAATAGCCGGCCATCACACACCTCTTCCCGACACCCATGACAGCACTTTCATGAGTGTGAGGAAATCTTACTACTGGTAATGGTAAAAATGATCATAGACATGTGCAATGTTAGTTAAAAAAAAAAATCCGGCCTCCTTCCTCCCCTTAATAGCCGGCCATCACACACCTCTTCCCGACACCCATGACAGCACTTTCATGAGTGTGAGGAAATCTTACTACTGGTAATGGTAAAAATGATCATAGACATGTGCAATGTTAGTTAAAAAAAAAAATCTGGCCTCCTCCTCCCCTTAATAGCCGGCCATCGCACACCATGTTATTTCTTCTTAGCCCAAGACAGCACCGAAAGATGGAGCTGTCATGAGCAAGAGGAAATCCAATTACCGGTTAGTGTAAAATGTTCTGCACATGTCTATGAGTATAGTGAAGCGCAGATGTTGTGGCGCTTATACTTACTGCCAGAATAGGAGTAGATCTGCTGGCATCTCTATCTTCTATGTCTCCACTGGGATCTGCTGTCATCTTTATGCTCACCTGTAATTAAAAAAAAAAAAAAAAATCCGGCCTCCTTCCTCCCCTTAATAGCCGGCCATCACACACCTCTTCCCGACACCCATGACAGCACTTTCATGAGTGTTAGGAAATCTTACTACCGGTAATGATAAAAATGATCATAGACATGTGCAATGATGTTTGTTTTAAAAAAAAAAATCCGGCCTCCTTCCTCCCCTTAATAGCCGGCCATCGCACACCATGTTATTTCTTCTTACCCCAAGACAGCACCGAAAGATGGAGCTGTCATGAGCAAGAGGAAATCCAATTACCGGTTAGTGTAAAATGTTCTGCACATGCCTATGAGTATAGTGAAGCGCAGATGTTGTGGCGCTTATACTTACTGCCAGCGCATGATTACATTGTCTGGCTTCTTCATCTTTGGGGTCTGTGTTTTGGGTCCCTCAGTGTCGTATCCATGGTCATCTTCATTCCAGCAGTGCTTTCAGATGATCATCAAAGTGATGTCCAATCTTCAGTTCTTCAAGGTCTTCTGGAGGCTGAGGAAGACAGCTGGCTCTGATGACTATGGAGCTGGTGTCTTGTCAAGGGTTTCCAAGTTGACAAAAGAAAATCCCTTGAACATGGCCTGGTCCTTTGCTGATAGAGGTGACTTTTTGGCCTCTGCTGCTTCTAATTTCTCCAGATGGTGTGGTCGAGAACTGTGATGAGCTTTAGATGGCTATAAAACAAACAAAAAAATAATTATTACCAAAATCTCAAACGTTCTGGAGAAGGATGATATGAAATGATCTAGACCATCAGACCAGGACCAGCAGCTCTGGATGATGTTGATTTTCCAATGTTAGGCTGTGTGCCCACGATGCGTTTTTAATGCGTTCCTGCAGCGTTTTTGCAGCGCGGAAACGCACTAAAAACGCATGGTAGAAGGGCAGCAATGATAATCCGCATGTGCTGTGCACATGCTGTGGAAATATCCGCTGAGGATTATCATTACGGAAAAAAACGCAGTACTACCAATTATTTTGGGGAAATGCTGCGTTTATCGCCGCCATTGACTTGCATTAGAACGCGCCAATTCCGCAAGACTGCATCTGTACTTGCGTAATTGGTGCGTTCTAATGTGTGGATGGTACCCAGGACTAGAGGAGAGGAGACTCTCCTCCAGACCCAGGCACCATTAAAAAATCTGTAAAAAAAGAATAAAATAAAAAATAAATGTATATTTACCTTCCGGCGGCCCGCGCTGCGCTCCTACTTGCTTCCCGGCACTTTGCAGTGGATTGAAGGACCTGCGCTGACGTCAGAGACGTGACGGGTCATGCGACGCTGACATCGGCAGGTCTTTCAATCCACTGCAAAGTGCCAGCACCGAGCGAAGCAAGCCAGCGCGGGCCATCGGAGGGTAAGTATACATTTTTTTTTTTATTTTTAACCACTCTCTCGGGTCACACTATATAAATCCATGCAGTTTGCATGGATTTATATAGTGTGACCTAGTTGTCACAAGCACTTTCCAAGTGATGCTAAAATCGCTTGGAAAGCGCTTGTCAATCCGCATGCGGAAATGCATGTGAAGAACGCTTCACATCCGCATGTCCCTGGCAGGAAAAACGCATGTACAATCCGCATGTACAATCCACATGTACAATCCGCATGTACGATCCGCATGTACGATCCACATGTACAATCCGCATGTACAATCCGCATGTACAATCCGCATGTACGATCCGCATGTACAATCCGCATGCGGAAATGTCAGTGAATAACGCTCCATTTCCGCATGTCCCCAGCAGGAAAAACGCATGTACAATCCGCATGTACAATCCGCATGTACGATCCGCATGTACGATCCGCATGTACGATCCGCATGCACGATCCGCATGCACGATCCGCATGCACGATCCGCATGCACGATCCGCATGCACGATCCGCATGTACGATCCGCAAGTACGATCCGCATGTACGATCCGCATGTACGATCCGCGTGTACAATCCGCATATACAATCCGCATGTACAATCCGCGTGTACAATCCGCATATACAATCCGCATGTACAATCCGCGTGTACATTCCGCGTGTACAATCCGCGTGTACAATCCGCATGTACAATCCGCGTGTACAATCCGCATGTACAATCCGCATGCGTTTTTTTCTGCCAGGGAGATGCAGAAACGCTCAGGAAAAAATCCTGAGCATTTCTGCATCGTGGGCACATAGCCTAAGTGTCAGCGCTAAATAATACTTAACAGAGGTGCAATGTGATCTGGTCATATACTTACTACAGGGATGTGAGGTGGAGGCACTTTCAGGGCTTCCACAGAGACCCAATCAATACACTGGAAAAACACGTGCTCTCGGATGTTACCATGGACTCCTAAGCGTCTGGCTGGATCTTTCTGTAGGAGCTAAAAACAATAAAGTAAAACCCATGAAGGTAAGCGGTAGAGGCAATAAAACATTCTCACAACTTCACCATTTAAATGAATATTGTACAACCCATAGTACTAATAACCTGGAATTATACTGACCTGTTTAATGATGTCATCAATGCCGGAGGATGCCTCATCGAGTGTCAGATGGAACGTACACTCACTGGTAACCATATCTTTTAAGATGACACCAAGAGAATACCAGTCTACTCCGGCGTTATACTCCTCGCCAGCAAAAATCTATCATGGAAGTAAGAACAAAAAGGTCAAAATGTTAACATTCCCATGGACTGTAATTTTAGCGAAAACTAAATAGGAAAGCACTATTATCCCACCTCAGGAGCCATGTAACCTGCAGTCCCAGCGTATTCGGTGGCTGTTCGGTCTCCATGCATGTTGTCAATTGCGAGACCGAAATCTGTGATCTTAATATGGCCCGTTTCAGCCACCAAGATGTTCTCGGGCTTGAGGTCTCTGTGGATGACGCCCTTGGAGTGGAGGTACTGGATTCCACAGACCAGTTCAGCGGCATAGAATCTGACAGAAAGACATGAATGAGTGTAACTTTCCGAGGAGAAGACAAGAAACACAAAGATATTGCTTCCAGCCAATATTATCTACATTGACTGGACGATTAGAACAAGATGACCATATGCAGAACATACAACAAATCCTGCCAGATCCCACTGAAGAATAATGAGGCCACTCAGATTTCTGTCAATGTTCTGGTTAATTTCGCTGCAATCTACAGTATTTTTTATATTAAAAACACCAGAACCCAAAGGCAGATAATACAGCAGGGAAGTGAACGGATCAATGCTAGACATTTCTATACAGTTATGATCAGGTTTGTAGGTAACATAAAATGTACCTTGCGCTGGGGATGTCAAGCCGCCCCTTCTCCAGAAGGAAGGTGTTAAAGTCCCCGCAGCTCACGTATTCCAGACCAAGCAGCACACAGAGCTGGAGCACAGAAATACAGAAGTAGATTTGTATGCAGGTAAAGTGGCCAAAAGATCACAATATCTACACACCTACTACAGAATAGCTCCGTATAACTATAGGCCACAGGATAAATGGAAGGTGGTCTACATGTCCCATGTAAGAAGGATTACATTTCACATGTCCCATCATTTGTTTCAATGTTCTAGCTGATGACCATGAGACCCCTGTAATGACACCTTAGGGTTCATAGTGATGCTCCTGTGGAGGGTCACTTAAATATGCGGATATGTAGAATGATTTTCTTCAGGGGCATACAGAGATAGAAAGAATTGCTGTACATTTTGTTCAGTTAATGTTCAATGTCATTTTATGTCAGATATTTATAGGGGTGTCCTGTGATTACTGATGCACAGGGCAGGCATGGTGCCAGTATCTCTTCCCCCGCAGCATCTGGCAGATTTATTATAAAATGATTCTGGTTTATGGTAAAAACACGAGGTCAGACCTTGTACAACACTTTAATAAGTAAAAAATGGAGGCATGTTTTCATGAAACTAGCTTCACGTGGCAAGACTCCTTAGATATGGTGCTCGGATTGAATCATGTTTTTCAAAGCATTTAACTCAGACAAAAGAATGAAATCTTTGTGCCCGGAGGTCTCACTAGTTGTATCAGCAGAATAATATATCATACAGAAAATACTTACACATATCTTACTGACCAACAGTCAGGGAGGCCCGACTGGACTGGACGAGTGTAGACTGCAGTGCACAAAACATGGTTGTTGTATACCCTAATCCAAGCTACAATAATACCAGGCCATAAAAGTGGTGGTCTGAAGGACATGATGCTCCATCTGTTAACCGGTTCAGGACCGCCCACTGTACATAAACGTCGGCGCTGCCTGGGCTCTGTGCAGCGCCGACGTTTAAAAACGGTGGGTGGTCCAGCAGCGCTCAGGACCCCCAGGGTCCTGCAAGCGCTGCGGTTCCGGTGCAGAGCGATAGCTCTGACATGTGAGATCATGGGGACCTGATTGGATCAGGTCCCCATGATGTTAACCTGTTCCTATCTTCTAGATGAAGCGATCCATAGCGATCGCGGCATTTAAAAGATAGTGACAGCCGGTGGTCGGTGATCCAGACCCCCACATACCTTAGCAGCGAGGGGATCCTGATGCTGTGGCCTCTGACCTCATTGAGACCTGAGTGGCTCAGGTCTCGATGATGTCAGCATCACACCAGCCAATCAGAGAGGGCGATCTGCCTGATAAATACACTGTTTCCCCTCCGATCTCAGTGAGAGAGCAGAGGAGAAACAGTGTGACAAGAGCTGTGTCAGCCTTGCCACTGTGAAAGTAGAAAAAAAGAAAGTAAGAGTTAGGTTAGGGTTAGTCAGTCCTGTCAGTCAGTCAGTCCTGTCAGGTCAGGTCAGTCAGTCCTGTCAGGTCAGTCCAGTCCAGTCCAGTCCGGTCAGTCCAGTCCGGTCAGTCCAGTCCGGTCTATCCAGTCCAGTCCAGTCCGGTCAGTCCAGTCCGGTCAGTCCGGTCAGTCCAGTCCGGTCAGTCCAGTCCGGTCAGTCCAGTCCAGTCAGTCCAGTCCGGTCAGTCCAGTCCGGTCAGTCCAGTCCAGTCAAAAAATATAAAAACAAATAAAATGGCCCGTCAGACTTATACCGCAGAGGAGGTGTATGCCCTGCTGTGTTCTGACACTGATGACAGCGCAATCTCAGATGGAGATGTGGATTTTGAGGGCTTTAGTAGCGGCGACACTGAGAGCTCAGAAATGAGCAGTGATTCTGTTCCATCCTCAAGCCCAAGGACCAGTACAACAATAGGGGCAAATAGCGCTACTGGAGAAACGTCTCCAAATCAGGGAACACTGCCCAGTACAAGCGCTGTCCCTGCTACTAGTGAATTGGCGCATGCCAGTGTACAAGGGGCTTTGCCACATGATATAGCATTTCCCAGATGGGAGGCTCAGGATTCGGCTGCTCCATTCAGCCCTGATTTCAACGCCATTCCTGGTATAAATGTGGAGGTGGAAGATTTTGGACCAATTCATTTTTTTAATTTGTTTTTTACAGACAGCTTGCTAGAGCATATTGTCGTGCAAACAAATTTATACGCATCCCAATTCATAAGCCAGAATCCCCGATCTTACTATGCTAGGGCAAATTTATGGACACCAACTAATGTCCCGGAAATCAAAAAAAATTTAGGACTTACATTTGCCATGGGGATTGTTAAAAAACCGAGCATTCGATCCTACTGATCCAACCACCCTGTTGAAGCCACCCCTATGTTTTCAGTCGTTCTTCCTAGGACCCGTTATGAAATGCTCATGCGGTTTTGGCATTTTAACGACAATAGTCAATGCCTGCCCAGAAATGCCCCAGAACATGACAGGTTATATAAAATTAGACCCATCATTGAAAATTTGTCAGAAAAAATCTGAAGGCTCTACACCCCAACACAAAATATTTCTATAGATGAGTCCCTTGTAAAAATTCAAAGGAACACTGCTCCTCAAGCAATTTATCCCATCTAAAAGGGCAAGGTTTGGAATAAAGCTCTATAAAATGTGCGAAAGTTCAACCGGATACACATCCGCTTTTCACATATATGAGGGGAAAGATAGCCAACTAAACCCACCAGGATGCCCTACTTATCTGGGGACATCTGGAAAAATTGTTTGGGAGCTGATAAGTCCATTTTTTCAAAAAGGCTACAATCTATATGTGGACAATTATTACACCAGCAAGTCTGGTTGAACACAACATCGGAGCTTGTGGGACCATTCGTAAAAACCGTCAGGGGTTTCCACAACCATTGGTCAACCAAAAGTTCCAAAAGGGGCAGTCAAGGGCTGTACGCAACGGAGAGCTGCTTGCCCTGAAGTATAGGATAAGAGGGATATTTTTGTCCCCAGCTCGATCCACACAGATGCCACAAGGGCCACTGTAGAACTAGGATCCACCACTCCGAAGCAAAAACCTGTGTCAGTCATTGACTACAACAAACACATGGGGGGTGTGGACCTTGCAGACCAGGTTCTACAGCCATACCAGGTATAAAGAAAGTCCTATACCTGGTATAAAAAGTTGGTTATTTATTTGTTTCAGGTGGCCACATACAATTCTTTTGTGTTGTACAAAAAAGCAGGAAATTCCGATCCTTTTCTTGATCATCAAGAAAAGGTAATTGAAAATCTTGTTTTTGAAAGTGTTAGCCCCGCTCATCCATTAGAATCTGAGGATGTGAAAAGACTCACTGAGCGACATTTTATTGCACTTATTCCAGCAACGGTAACGAGAAGGAACCCCCAGAAAAGATGTCGTGTACGTACTAAGAGAGGAATGAGGCGTGATACCCGCTACTATTGCCCACAATGCCCATCATTGCCAGCCTTATGCATCACTGACTGCTTTAAAATCTTCCACACAGAACCACGTTTTTAAACTGTAAAAATGTATCCCATTTTGTCATTCAAACATTTGGTTCATTTAGTGAATGACACATTCAAGTAGAGCTCACTTAATTTCCAGGGGTGGGGTGGGGGTTCTCCAGAATCTAAACGTTCCATTGTGTGCTTGTTTCTGGAAATCATCCATTGAGTTAAAATGGTCACTAAACCCATAGATGAATTCCCAGAGGGGTGTCATTTCCAAAATGGGGTCACTTCAGGGGGGATTCTTTAGTTATGGTACTTAGCGCCTCTGAAAAGTGCCAGAACAGCAGAATCCCCCATGAAGTGACCCCATTTTGGAAATGACACCTCTCTGGGAATTCATCTATGGGTTTAGTGACCATTTACCTATCTACTTATTTTCCCACCATTAGATTAATTTATACAGAGGAGTAGATTGTAAAATTCGGTCACTTGTTGGGGGTTTCCTCTGTTTAGGCACCTCAGGGGCTCTCCAAATGCAACATGGCGTCCGCTATCGATTCCAGCCAAATTTCCATTCCAAAAGTCAAATGGCGCTCCTTACCTTCCGAGCCATGCCGTGCGCCCAAACAGTGGTTTTGCACCACATATGGGGTATCAGCGTGCTCAGGAGAAATTCCACAACACATTTTGGAGTCCATTTTTTCCTGTTACCCTTGCGAAAATTAAAAAATATTGGGTCTAAGGTAATTTTTTGTGAAAAAAAGTTAAATGTTCATTGTTTTCTTCCACATTCCAAAAATTCCCGTGAACCACCTGAAGGGTTAATAAACTTCTTGAATGTGGTTTTGAGCACCTTGAGGGGTGAAGTTTTTAAAATGGTATCACTTTTGGGTATTTTCTGTCATAAAGGCCCCTCAAAGTGACTTCAAATAAGATGTGGTCCCTAAAAAATGTTTTTGCAAATTTTGTTGTAAAAATGAGAAATCGCTGGTCAACTTTTAACCCTTATAGCTTCCTAACAAAAAAAAAATTTGGTTCCAAAATTGTGCTGATGTGAAGTAGACATGTGGGAAATGTTATTTATTAACTATTTTGTGTGACATATCTCTCTGATTTAAGGGCATGAAAATTCAAAGTTTGAAAATTGCAAAATTTCCAAAATTTTCCGATTTTTTCACAAATAAACGCAAGTGATGTCGAAGAAATTTTACCACTATCAAGAAGTACAATATGTCACGAAAAAACAATCTCAGAATCAGGGGAATCCGTTGAAGCGTTCCAGAGTAATTACTTCATAAAGTGACAGTGGTCAGAATTGAAAAAATTGGCTCGGTCACGAAGGCAAAAACAGGCTCTGGCGCGAAGTGGTTAACGTAGCATCTCAGGTTCTCATACAAGAAGTATTAGAAAAGCAGCTTTTCAAGAGGTTTCAGTAGACTTTGGCTGTGCCCGGGACATTTGCTTACTTGTCTGGGAGATCTCTTTTTTTCTGGAAGCCGACCATCATTTTTAACACGATTGTCTAGAATTATATATGTGTGTATATGTTGAGCCCCTGTGGGTTCAGTCACCACAGAGGTACTGCATCTCACCCAGAGGTGTGGTATCTCACTCTCAGGTAAGGATAGAGTGCTGCCCGGGACCCTAACACCTGCATCCAACACTACACTACTCCAGACCAGCAGGAGGGGCAAGATGAATCGCTTCCCTTCTGAGCCCTGTCCCTGGCTGGAGTGGGGGGAACCAAAATAGGGGGAACCATGTAGTGGGTGTGGGTGGAGGAAGTAAATCAGGGGAGCTCAGTAAGAAGTGCTATAAAAAGAAGGTGGAACAATCTAGAAGGGTTCTTCAGTGAGAGGAAGAGTTGGGAGCAGGAGCTCTGCAGGAGCTCTGCTCGGGAGGAGGGCCTAGCCAGAGAGGCCCAAGACTGAAGAGAGAGAGAGAGGAGCAGGAGAAAGGCTCCAGGAGCGTGGAAGAGATCCCAGGGGTACGGGCAGTGCTGGAGGCCACCTGTATGCCCGAATCTGCCAGGCGGTGGAGGGATCAAGCCGCAGAGGGGACCGGCCCCTAACTAGTGAGAATTACAAAGTTCAACTAGGAACCGGAGGCTTCTGTACTTTCAGGGTGCAGTTGCCACATCCGCACTCAAGTCGCCAAAAAGGTAACCACATAGGATCCAGGGAACTCCAGGTTGCCCAGAAAGATCCGAGGATACCGACTAGGGACATTGTTTGGCGAGGCACAGGGCAAGAAGGGTGAGGGCCAGCGCAGAAAGACGGCTGAGGAGGTCATATAGAACGGGGTCCTGTCTGGCACTCTTGAAACACCTGGGAGTTTGCTGCACCCCTGCCTGGTGAAAGCAGCGTGATGTGGGAGGTCGTAGTCCAGAAAGTGTAACCTGAGGAACTAAACAACTGTGAGTAAGCCCTGAAGACTGCACCCCACTGTCTCTGTGAATTATTCCGGCCGCGCCATCACCCCCTGCACTACAACTGCAACAGCAACATCCATAACATCTCAGCACAGCCCTGGAGCTAAGCTCTATCTGTGGAGGGGTAAACCAACTGTGCTGCATTTACACCAGCTCCAGAGGACCTGCTCCGCAGCGGCGGCTCCATATAGCCGCATACCACAGATGGCGTCACGAACTGTATATAAAAACTATATATCCCCTGTAAATATCTCCTTTTATTGACCGCCCTGGGTCACGGATCGGGTCACCGCCACTGTGACATCTCCCCTGCACCGACCGGCCCTGCACCGAGTACCCCACGGCCCAGGGGGCGCGTCATATATTATAGCTATATAGATTGATGACTGTTAATCTTCCTTAGTCTGGGGCTCCATGCAAGATCTCGCCTCATGAGATAATTCTGAGAAAGGTCAAGAATGGGTCTTTCAGCAGGACAATGACCCGAAATATACAGCCAGGCAACTAAGGTGTGGCTCCGTAAGAAGCATTTCAAGGTCCTGGAGTGGCCTAGCCAGTCTCCAGACCTGAACCCAATAGAAAATCTTTGGAGGGAGTTGAAACTCAATGCTGCCCAGTGACAGCCCCGAAACCTGAAAGATCTGGAGAAGATCTGTATGGGGGAAGGGGCCAAAATCCCTGCTGCAGTGCGTGCAAACCTGGTCAAGAACTACAGGAATCGTCTGACCTCTGTAATTGCAAACAAAAGTTTCTGTACCAAATATTAAGTTCTGTTTTTCTATTGCATAAAAATACTTATTTCATGCAATAATATACAAATGAATTATGTAAAAATCATACAAAGTAATTTTCTGGATTACTTTTAGATTCTGTCTCTCACAAGTGAAGTGACCTACGAGAAAAATTACAGACCTCTCCATTCTTTGTAGGTGGGAAAATTTGCAAAATCGGCAAAGTATCAAATACTTATTTTCCCCACTGTAGAAATGAGCACATACAGTACAGACCAAAAGTTTGGACACACCTTCTCATTTAAAGATTTTTCTGTATTTTCATGACTTTGAAAATTGTACATTCACACTGAAGGCATCAAAACTATGAATTAACACATGTGGAATTATATACTTAACAAAAAAGTGTGAAACAACTGAAAATATGTCTTATATTCTAGGTTCTTCAAAGTAACCACCTTTTGCTTTGATGACTGCTTTGCACACTCTTGGCATTCTCTTGATGAGCTTCAAGAGGTAGTCACCGGAAATGGTTTTCACTTCACAGGTGTGCCCTGTCAGGTTTAATAAGTGGGATTTCTTGCCTTATAAATGGCGTTGGGACCATCAGTTGTGTTGTGCAGAAGTCTGGTGGATACACAGCTGATAGTCCTACTGAATAGACTGTTAGAATTTGTATTATGGCAAGAAAGAAGCAGCTGAGTAAAGAAAAACGAGTGGCCATCATTATTTTAAGAAATGAAGGTCAGTCAGTCCGAAAAATTGGGCAAACTTTGAATGTGTCCCCAAGTGCAGTTGCAAAAACCATCAAGCGCTACAAAGAAACTGGCTCACATGAGGACCGCCCCAGGAAAGGAATATCAAGAGTCACCTCTGCTTCTGAGGATAAGTTTATCCGAGTCACCAGCCTCAGAAATCGCAGGTAACAGCAGCTCAGATTAGAGACCAGGTCAACGCCACACAGAGTTCTAGCAGCAGACACATCTTTACAACTGTTAAGAGGAGACTTTGTGCAGCAGACCCTCATGGTAAAATAGCTACTAGGAAACCACTGCTAAGGACAGGCAACAAGCAGAAGAGACTTGTTTGGGCTAAAGAACACAAGCAATGGACATTAGACCAGTGGAAATCTGTGCCTTGGTCTGATGAGTTCAAATTTGAGATCTTTGGTTCCAACCACCGTGTCTTTGTGCGACGCAGAAAAGGTGAACGGATGGACTCTACATGCCTGGTTCCCACCGTGAAGCATGGAGGATGAGGTGTGATGGTGTGGGGGTGCTTTGCTGGTGACACTGTTCGGGATTTATTCAAAATTGAAGGCATACTGAACCAGCATGGCTACCACAGCATCTTGCAGCGGCATGCTATTCCATCCGGTTTGCGTTCAGTTGGACCATCATTTATTTTTCAACAGGACAATGACCCCAAACACACCTCCAGGCTGTGTAAGGGCTATTTGACCAAGATGGAGAGTGGTGGGGTGCTACGCCAGATGACCTGGCCTCCACAGTCACCAGACCTGAACCCAATCGAGATGGTTTGGGGTGAGCTGGACCGCAGAGTGAAGGCAAAAGGGCCAACAAGTGCTAAGCATCTCTGGGAACTCCTTCAAGATTGTTGGAAGACCATTTCCGGTGACTACCTCTTGAAGCTCATCAAGAGAATGCCAAGAGTGTGCAAAGCAGTCATCAAAGCAAAAGGTGGCTACTTTGAAGAACCTAGAATATAAGACATATTTTCAGTTGTTTCACACTTTTTTTGTTAAGTATATAATTCCACACGTGTTAATTCATAGTTTTGAAGCCTGCAATGTGAATGCACAATTTTCATAGTCATGAAAATACAGAAAATCTTTAAATGAGGTGTGTCCAAACTTTTGGTCTGTACTGTATATATATATTATATATATATTTATAATATGGTTGCAAAAAATAAAAAATCCTAATGATTGCACAGATACGTAGCACAATGTGAATGTTAATCTATATAATTGATATTAACTAAGGGGAAATGTAAGCGTCTGTAGAACTACTAAAAGGATATCTTCATAGTGTGACAAAGTCACTGGTAGTGTGTCAGAAGGGAGGTATGTGTCGCTGAGACTCTTAGACTCAGTGATGTGAAAACATACAAGTTCTCATGCACAAGTAGGTGCAGAGAGAGTTAATAGAACGATATTTACAAGGGAATGTTTTCAGTGGATAATGAAAGTGTAGGGAGGAACGTTATCCACCATCCTTCCAATCAGGGGAGTGTCTGGGCTTTAAATAGTCAGCCCTGACACTCAGGTGTGTTCAGTACCTGGGGACACTTTGTTCCAGGAAGGAGCTAGCACATGCTGTGATGAACCTGTGTGTAGCTAATTTTGAGTGGCCAGACCTTGGCCGAGATAAGGACTCTGCTAAAAGTTCTGAAAGTTTTGCATTTTGTTTTGTCTCTTTAGCTGAATGGGCTGTGTTTTTATTTATGGACTCAAGGGTAGTTTATGACTGCTAAATAAACTAACCTGAGAATTTAAAGAGACAGTATCTTGTGTTTTACCTACGCATACAGCCGAGCTTGTCGCTATACCACAATAGACTCACAAGCCCAAGTGGGTACACATATATAGTATTTAATATTAAGCTCTATAAGGAATCTCCTATAAAATAAAACATCCAAAATGGATGTTTTGGGGGCCCCTGATGAAGCAAGGACGAAAGGTACATTGGTGCACATAGGACCACATCCCACATTTACTCACTTGGACATTTAAGTTGCCTTGTAACTACTGCTCCTCCATTTTGAATGTATTATTTTATAGGAGATTCTTTACAGAGTTTAATATTATATACTATATATGTGTACTCACTTGGGCTTGTGAGTGTAAGAAGCTATCTTCTTAGTAGTTCTAAAAACACTTACATTTTCCCTTGGTTATTGTCAACTATATATAGACTAGATGGTGGCCCGATTCTAACGCATCGGGTATTCTAGAATATGTATGCGGCCGACCGGGCGCAATTAGCAGAGCGGTGTTTAAATTTGGCGCCAAAATCGCTGATTGGTCGCGTTTGGCAACCGCGACCAATCAGCAAAGTGGTGTTTAAATTTGGCGGAAATATCGGAGATTGGTCACGGGCGGCGACCGCGACCAATCAGCGAACCGTGTTAGTGAGAACTGGAGAGCGTGTTTAAATTTGGCACCAAAATCGCTGATTAGTCGCGACCAATCAGCAGAGCGGTTTTTAAATTTGGCGCCGATACTGCTGATTGGTCACGACTGCCGACCGCGACCAATCAGCAAAGCGATGCAGAGCGTTGTTTAAATTTGGCGCCAAAATCGCTGATTGGTCGCGGATGGCGGCCGCGACCAATCAGCAGAGCGGTGTTTAAATTTGGCACCAATCTCGCTGATTGGTCGCGGCTGGCGGCCGCCACCAATCAGCAAAGCGGTGTTTAAATTTTGGGCCAAAAGCGCTGATTGGTCGCGGGCGGCGGTCGCGACCAATCGGCGAACCGTGGTAGTGAGGACTGGAGAGCGTGTTTAAATTTGGCGACCGCGACCAATCAGCAAAGAGGGAGGTGTTTAAATTTGGCCCCAATACTGCTAATTGGTCGCGGCAAGCGACCGCGACCAATCAGCAGAGCATTGTTTAAATTTGGCACAAAAAACGAAGATTGGTCGCGGCCGGTGGTTGCGACCAATTAGCAGAGTGAGGTTTAAATTTGGCGCCAATACTGCTGACTGGTCACGGCCGACAACCGCAACCAATCAGTAGAGCGGTGTTTAAATTTTGCGCCAATACTGCTGATTGATCTCGGCCAGCGACCGCGATGAATCAGCAGAGCGTTGATTAAATTTGGCGCCAATCTTGCTGATTGGTCGCGGATGCCGGACGAGTCCAATCAGCAGAGTGGTGTTTAAATTTGGCGCCAAAATCGCTGATTAGTCGCGGCTGACGGCCGCGACCAATCAGCAGAGCGGGGTTTAAATTTGGCCCCAATACTGCTAATGGGTCGCGGCAAGCGACCGCGACCAATCAGCAGAGCGTTGTTTAAATTTGCCACAAAAAACGAAGATTGGTCGCGGCCGGTGGTTGCGACCAATCAGCAGAGTGAGGTTTAAATTTGGCGCCAATACTGCTGACTGGTCACGGCCGACAACCGCGACCAATCAGCAGAGCGGTGTTTAAATTTTGCGCCAATACTGCTGATTGATCTCGGCCAGCGACCGCGATCAATCAGCAGAGCGTTGATTAAATTTGGCGCCAATCTCGTTGATTGGTCGCGGCTGGACTCCGCAACCAATCAGCAGAGCGTTGTTTAAATTTGGCGCCAATCTTGCTGATTGGACGCGTCCGGCATCTGCGACCAATCAGCAGAGCGTTGTTTAAATTTGGAGCCAAGGTCGTTGATTGGTTGCGGCTGGCGTCCGCGACCAATTAGCACAGCAGTGTTTAAATGTGGCGGAAAGATCAGTGATTGGTCGCGGCCGCTATTTAAATGTGGCACCCAAATCGGTGATTGGTCGCGGGCAGCGGCCGCGACCAATCAGCAGAGCGGTGTTTAACTTTAGCGCCAAGATCACTGATTGGTCACGCTCTCTGCACGCGACCAATCAGCTAATCGTATTGGTGAGGAGCGGGGAGCGGAATTGTATTAGTGAGGATCGGGGAGCGCCGCAGCCTGTGCGGGTACTTCCGCTGCGAGAACCCGGGACATGAGCGACTGCTCGCAGCAGAAGTATCCCGACCCGCAGCGCCGCTCCCCGGTCCTCCCTTGACACGCTAGCCGCTGATGTCACCACAGTATCCGCATGGTGTTACAAAGGTCTGGACATTTGTGTTAAAAATCGCTGATTGGTCGCTGGCGCTGCCCGCGACCAATCACCGATTTGGGCGCCAAATTTAAATATCGGCCGCGACCAATCACCGATCTTGGCTCCACATTTAAACACCGCTGTGCTGATTGGTCGCCGACGTAGGGCGCGACCAATCACCGATTTTGGCACCACATTTAAATAGCGTCCACGACCAATCAGCACAGCGGTGTTTAAATGTGGAGCCAAGATCGGTGATTGGTTGCGGCCGATATTTGAATGTGGCGCCCAAATCGGTGATTGGTCGCGGACGCTGCCCGAGACCAATCAGCACCGTAGTGTTTAACTTTTGCGGCAAGATCCGTGATTGGTCGCAGGCCAAGACAGCGACCAATTACCGATTTGTGCGGCACTTTTAAATAGCGGCCGAGACCAATTGGATGTCAGTGCCGCTCCCCGGTCCTCCCTTCACACCCTAGCCGCATGGATGTCAGCGGCGCTGCCTGTGCGGATACTTCCGCTGCGAGAACCCGGGACATGAGCGGGCGCTCGCAGCAGAAGTATCCCGACCCGCAGCGCCGCTCCCCGGTCCTCCCTTCACACCCTAGCCGCTGATGTCCCCACAGTGTCCACATGGTGTTACAAAGATCCGGACATTTGTGTTAAAAATCGGTGATTGGTCGCGGGCGCTGCCCGCGACCAATCACCGATTTGGGCGCCAAATTTAAATATCGGCCGCGACCAATCACCGATCTTGGCTCCACATTTAAACACCGCTGTGCTGATTGGTTGTGGCCGATATTTAAATTTGGCGTCCAAATCGCTGATTGGTCGCGGGCAGCGCCGGCGACCAATCAGCGATTTTTAACACAAATGTCCGGACCTTTGTAACACCATGCGGATACTGTGGGGACATCAGCGCTAGGGTGTGAAGGGAGGACCGGGGAGCGGCGCTGCGGGTCCGGATACTTCTGCTCCGAGCGCCCGCTCATGTCCCGGGTTCTCGGAGCGGAAGTACCCGCACAGGCAGCGCCGCTGACATCCAATTGGTCGCGGCCGCTATTTAAAACTGGCGCACAAATCGGTGATTGGTCGCTGTCTTGGCCCGCGACCAATCACCGATTTGGGCGCCAAATTTAAATATCGGCCGCGACCAATGACCGATCTTGGCTCCACATTTAAACACCGCTGTGCTGATTGGTCGCTGCCGATATTTAAATTTGGTGCCCAAATCGGTGATTGGTCGCGGGCAGCGTCGGCGACCAATCAGCACAGCGGTGTTTAAGTTTTGCGCTAAGATCAGTGATTATCTCTTCCCCCGCAGCATCTGGCAGATTTATTATAAAATGATTCTGGTTTATGGTAAAAACACGAGGTCAGACCTTGTACAACACTTTAATAAGTAAAAAATGGAGGCATGTTTTCATGAAACTAGCTTCACGTGGCAAGACTCCTTAGATATGGTGCTCGGATTGAATCATGTTTTTCAAAGCATTTAACTCAGACAAAAGAATGAAATCTTTGTGCCCGGAGGTCTCACTAGTTGTATCAGCAGAATAATATATCATACAGAAAATACTTACACATATCTTACTGACCAACAGTCAGGGAGGCCCGACTGGACTGGACGAGTGTAGACTGCAGTGCACAAAACATGGTTGTTGTATACCCTAATCCAAGCTACAATAATACCAGGCCATAAAAGTGGTGGTCTGAAGGACATGATGCTCCATCTGTTAACCGGTTCAGGACCGCCCACTGTACATAAACGTCGGCGCTGCCTGGGCTCTGTGCAGCGCCGACGTTTAAAAACGGTGGGTGGTCCAGCAGCGCTCAGGACCCCCAGGGTCCTGCAAGCGCTGCGGTTCCGGTGCAGAGCGATAGCTCTGTCATGTAAGATCATGGGGACCTGATTGGATCAGGTCCCCATGATGTTAACCTGTTCCTATCTTCTAGATGAAGCGATCCATAGCGATCGCGGCATTTAAAAGATAGTGACAGCCGGTGGTCGGTGATCCAGACCCCCACATACCTTAGCAGCGAGGGGATCCTGATGCTGTGGCCTCTGACCTCATTGAGACCTGAGTGGCTCAGGTCTCGATGATGTCAGCATCACACCAGCCAATCAGAGAGGGCGATCTGCCTGATAAATACACTGTTTCCCCTCCGATCTCAGTGAGAGAGCAGAGGAGAAACAGTGTGACAAGAGCTGTGTCAGCCTTGCCACTGTGAAAGTAGAAAAAAAGAAAGTAAGAGTTAGGTTAGGGTTAGTCAGTCCTGTCAGTCAGTCAGTCCTGTCAGGTCAGGTCAGTCAGTCCTGTCAGGTCAGTCCAGTCCAGTCCAGTCCGGTCAGTCCAGTCCGGTCAGTCCAGTCCGGTCTATCCAGTCCAGTCCAGTCCGGTCAGTCCAGTCCGGTCAGTCCAGTCCGGTCAGTCCAGTCCAGTCAAAAAATATAAAAACAAATAAAATGGCCCGTCAGACTTATACCGCAGAGGAGGTGAATGCCCTGCTGTGTTCTGACACTGATGACAGCGCAATCTCAGATGGAGATGTGGATTTTGAGGGCTTTAGTAGCGGCGACACTGAGAGCTCAGAAATGAGCAGTGATTCTGTTCCATCCTCAAGCCCAAGGACCAGTACAACAATAGGGGCAAATAGCGCTACTGGAGAAACGTCTCCAAATCAGGGAACACTGCCCAGTACAAGCGCTGTCCCTGCTACTAGTGAATTGGCGCATGCCAGTGTACAAGGGGCTTTGCCACATGATATAGCATTTCCCAGATGGGAGGCTCAGGATTCGGCTGCTCCATTCAGCCCTGATTTCAACGCCATTCCTGGTATAAATGTGGAGGTGGAAGATTTTGGACCAATTCATTTTTTTAATTTGTTTTTTACAGACAGCTTGCTAGAGCATATTGTCGTGCAAACAAATTTATACGCATCCCAATTCATAAGCCAGAATCCCCGATCTTACTATGCTAGGGCAAATTTATGGACACCAACTAATGTCCCGGAAATCAAAAAAAATTTAGGACTTACATTTGCCATGGGGATTGTTAAAAAACCGAGCATTCGATCCTACTGATCCAACCACCCTGTTGAAGCCACCCCTATGTTTTCAGTCGTTCTTCCTAGGACCCGTTATGAAATGCTCATGCGGTTTTGGCATTTTAACGACAATAGTCAATGCCTGCCCAGAAATGCCCCAGAACATGACAGGTTATATAAAATTAGACCCATCATTGAAAATTTGTCAGAAAAAATCTGAAGGCTCTACACCCCAACACAAAATATTTCTATAGATGAGTCCCTTGTAAAAATTCAAAGGAACACTGCTCCTCAAGCAATTTATCCCATCTAAAAGGGCAAGGTTTGGAATAAAGCTCTATAAAATGTGCGAAAGTTCAACCGGATACACATCCGCTTTTCACATATATGAGGGGAAAGATAGCCAACTAAACCCACCAGGATGCCCTACTTATCTGGGGACATCTGGAAAAATTGTTTGGGAGCTGATAAGTCCATTTTTTCAAAAAGGCTACAATCTATATGTGGACAATTATTACACCAGCAAGTCTGGTTGAACACAACATCGGAGCTTGTGGGACCATTCGTAAAAACCGTCAGGGGTTTCCACAACCATTGGTCAACCAAAAGTTCCAAAAGGGGCAGTCAAGGGCTGTACGCAACGGAGAGCTGCTTGCCCTGAAGTATAGGATAAGAGGGATATTTTTGTCCCCAGCTCGATCCACACAGATGCCACAAGGGCCACTGTAGAACTAGGATCCACCACTCCGAAGCAAAAACCTGTGTCAGTCATTGACTACAACAAACACATGGGGGGTGTGGACCTTGCAGACCAGGTTCTACAGCCATACCAGGTATAAAGAAAGTCCTATACCTGGTATAAAAAGTTGGTTATTTATTTGTTTCAGGTGGCCACATACAATTCTTTTGTGTTGTACAAAAAAGCAGGAAATTCCGATCCTTTTCTTGATCATCAAGAAAAGGTAATTGAAAATCTTGTTTTTGAAAGTGTTAGCCCCGCTCATCCATTAGAATCTGAGGATGTGAAAAGACTCACTGAGCGACATTTTATTGCACTTATTCCAGCAACGGTAACGAGAAGGAACCCCCAGAAAAGATGTCGTGTACGTACTAAGAGAGGAATGAGGCGTGATACCCGCTACTATTGCCCACAATGCCCATCATTGCCAGCCTTATGCATCACTGACTGCTTTAAAATCTTCCACACAGAACCACGTTTTTAAACTGTAAAAATGTATCCCATTTTGTCATTCAAACATTTGGTTCATTTAGTGAATGACACATTCAAGTAGAGCTCACTTAATTTCCAGGGGTGGGGTGGGGGTTCTCCAGAATCTAAACGTTCCATTGTGTGCTTGTTTCTGGAAATCATCCATTGAGTTAAAATGGTCACTAAACCCATAGATGAATTCCCAGAGGGGTGTCATTTCCAAAATGGGGTCACTTCAGGGGGGATTCTTTAGTTATGGTACTTAGCGCCTCTGAAAAGTGCCAGAACAGCAGAATCCCCCATGAAGTGACCCCATTTTGGAAATGACACCTCTCTGGGAATTCATCTATGGGTTTAGTGACCATTTACCTATCTACTTATTTTCCCACCATTAGATTAATTTATACAGAGGAGTAGATTGTAAAATTCGGTCACTTGTTGGGGGTTTCCTCTGTTTAGGCACCTCAGGGGCTCTCCAAATGCAACATGGCGTCCGCTATCGATTCCAGCCAAATTTCCATTCCAAAAGTCAAATGGCGCTCCTTACCTTCCGAGCCATGCCGTGCGCCCAAACAGTGGTTTTGCACCACATATGGGGTATCAGCGTGCTCAGGAGAAATTCCACAACACATTTTGGAGTCCATTTTTTCCTGTTACCCTTGCGAAAATTAAAAAATATTGGGTCTAAGGTAATTTTTTGTGAAAAAAAGTTAAATGTTCATTGTTTTCTTCCACATTCCAAAAATTCCCGTGAACCACCTGAAGGGTTAATAAACTTCTTGAATGTGGTTTTGAGCACCTTGAGGGGTGAAGTTTTTAAAATGGTATCACTTTTGGGTATTTTCTGTCATAAAGGCCCCTCAAAGTGACTTCAAATAAGATGTGGTCCCTAAAAAATGTTTTTGCAAATTTTGTTGTAAAAATGAGAAATCGCTGGTCAACTTTTAACCCTTATAGCTTCCTAACAAAAAAAAAATTTGGTTCCAAAATTGTGCTGATGTGAAGTAGACATGTGGGAAATGTTATTTATTAACTATTTTGTGTGACATATCTCTCTGATTTAAGGGCATGAAAATTCAAAGTTTGAAAATTGCAAAATTTCCAAAATTTTCCGATTTTTTCACAAATAAACGCAAGTGATGTCGAAGAAATTTTACCACTATCAAGAAGTACAATATGTCACGAAAAAACAATCTCAGAATCAGGGGAATCCGTTGAAGCGTTCCAGAGTAATTACTTCATAAAGTGACAGTGGTCAGAATTGAAAAAATTGGCTCGGTCACGAAGGCAAAAACAGGCTCTGGCGCGAAGTGGTTAACGTAGCATCTCAGGTTCTCATACAAGAAGTATTAGAAAAGCAGCTTTTCAAGAGGTTTCAGTAGACTTTGGCTGTGCCCGGGACATTTGCTTACTTGTCTGGGAGATCTCTTTTTTTCTGGAAGCCGACCATCATTTTTAACACGATTGTCTAGAATTATATATGTGTGTATATGTTGAGCCCCTGTGGGTTCAGTCACCACAGAGGTACTGCATCTCACCCAGAGGTGTGGTATCTCACTCTCAGGTAAGGATAGAGTGCTGCCCGGGACCCTAACACCTGCATCCAACACTACACTACTCCAGACCAGCAGGAGGGGCAAGATGAATCGCTTCCCTTCTGAGCCCTGTCCCTGGCTGGAGTGGGGGGAACCAAAATAGGGGGAACCATGTAGTGGGTGTGGGTGGAGGAAGTAAATCAGGGGAGCTCAGTAAGAAGTGCTATAAAAAGAAGGTGGAACAATCTAGAAGGGTTCTTCAGTGAGAGGAAGAGTTGGGAGCAGGAGCTCTGCAGGAGCTCTGCTCGGGAGGAGGGCCTAGCCAGAGAGGCCCAAGACTGAAGAGAGAGAGAGAGGAGCAGGAGAAAGGCTCCAGGAGCGTGGAAGAGATCCCAGGGGTACGGGCAGTGCTGGAGGCCACCTGTATGCCCGAATCTGCCAGGCGGTGGAGGGATCAAGCCGCAGAGGGGACCGGCCCCTAACTAGTGAGAATTACAAAGTTCAACTAGGAACCGGAGGCTTCTGTACTTTCAGGGTGCAGTTGCCACATCCGCACTCAAGTCGCCAAAAAGGTAACCACATAGGATCCAGGGAACTCCAGGTTGCCCAGAAAGATCCGAGGATACCGACTAGGGACATTGTTTGGCGAGGCACAGGGCAAGAAGGGTGAGGGCCAGCGCAGAAAGACGGCTGAGGAGGTCATATAGAACGGGGTCCTGTCTGGCACTCTTGAAACACCTGGGAGTTTGCTGCACCCCTGCCTGGTGAAAGCAGCGTGATGTGGGAGGTCGTAGTCCAGAAAGTGTAACCTGAGGAACTAAACAACTGTGAGTAAGCCCTGAAGACTGCACCCCACTGTCTCTGTGAATTATTCCGGCCGCGCCATCACCCCCTGCACTACAACTGCAACAGCAACATCCATAACATCTCAGCACAGCCCTGGAGCTAAGCTCTATCTGTGGAGGGGTAAACCAACTGTGCTGCATTTACACCAGCTCCAGAGGACCTGCTCCGCAGCGGCGGCTCCATATAGCCGCATACCACAGATGGCGTCACGAACTGTATATAAAAACTATATATCCCCTGTAAATATCTCCTTTTATTGACCGCCCTGGGTCACGGATCGGGTCACCGCCACTGTGACATCTCCCCTGCACCGACCGGCCCTGCACCGAGTACCCCACGGCCCAGGGGGCGCGTCATATATTATAGCTATATAGATTGATGACTGTTAATCTTCCTTAGTCTGGGGCTCCATGCAAGATCTCGCCTCATGAGATAATTCTGAGAAAGGTCAAGAATGGGTCTTTCAGCAGGACAATGACCCGAAATATACAGCCAGGCAACTAAGGTGTGGCTCCGTAAGAAGCATTTCAAGGTCCTGGAGTGGCCTAGCCAGTCTCCAGACCTGAACCCAATAGAAAATCTTTGGAGGGAGTTGAAACTCAATGCTGCCCAGTGACAGCCCCGAAACCTGAAAGATCTGGAGAAGATCTGTATGGGGGAAGGGGCCAAAATCCCTGCTGCAGTGCGTGCAAACCTGGTCAAGAACTACAGGAATCGTCTGACCTCTGTAATTGCAAACAAAAGTTTCTGTACCAAATATTAAGTTCTGTTTTTCTATTGCATAAAAATACTTATTTCATGCAATAATATACAAATGAATTATGTAAAAATCATACAAAGTAATTTTCTGGATTACTTTTAGATTCTGTCTCTCACAAGTGAAGTGACCTACGAGAAAAATTACAGACCTCTCCATTCTTTGTAGGTGGGAAAATTTGCAAAATCGGCAAAGTATCAAATACTTATTTTCCCCACTGTAGAAATGAGCACATACAGTACAGACCAAAAGTTTGGACACACCTTCTCATTTAAAGATTTTTCTGTATTTTCATGACTTTGAAAATTGTACATTCACACTGAAGGCATCAAAACTATGAATTAACACATGTGGAATTATATACTTAACAAAAAAGTGTGAAACAACTGAAAATATGTCTTATATTCTAGGTTCTTCAAAGTAACCACCTTTTGCTTTGATGACTGCTTTGCACACTCTTGGCATTCTCTTGATGAGCTTCAAGAGGTAGTCACCGGAAATGGTTTTCACTTCACAGGTGTGCCCTGTCAGGTTTAATAAGTGGGATTTCTTGCCTTATAAATGGCGTTGGGACCATCAGTTGTGTTGTGCAGAAGTCTGGTGGATACACAGCTGATAGTCCTACTGAATAGACTGTTAGAATTTGTATTATGGCAAGAAAGAAGCAGCTGAGTAAAGAAAAACGAGTGGCCATCATTATTTTAAGAAATGAAGGTCAGTCAGTCCGAAAAATTGGGCAAACTTTGAATGTGTCCCCAAGTGCAGTTGCAAAAACCATCAAGCGCTACAAAGAAACTGGCTCACATGAGGACCGCCCCAGGAAAGGAATATCAAGAGTCACCTCTGCTTCTGAGGATAAGTTTATCCGAGTCACCAGCCTCAGAAATCGCAGGTAACAGCAGCTCAGATTAGAGACCAGGTCAACGCCACACAGAGTTCTAGCAGCAGACACATCTTTACAACTGTTAAGAGGAGACTTTGTGCAGCAGACCCTCATGGTAAAATAGCTACTAGGAAACCACTGCTAAGGACAGGCAACAAGCAGAAGAGACTTGTTTGGGCTAAAGAACACAAGCAATGGACATTAGACCAGTGGAAATCTGTGCCTTGGTCTGATGAGTTCAAATTTGAGATCTTTGGTTCCAACCACCGTGTCTTTGTGCGACGCAGAAAAGGTGAACGGATGGACTCTACATGCCTGGTTCCCACCGTGAAGCATGGAGGATGAGGTGTGATGGTGTGGGGGTGCTTTGCTGGTGACACTGTTCGGGATTTATTCAAAATTGAAGGCATACTGAACCAGCATGGCTACCACAGCATCTTGCAGCGGCATGCTATTCCATCCGGTTTGCGTTCAGTTGGACCATCATTTATTTTTCAACAGGACAATGACCCCAAACACACCTCCAGGCTGTGTAAGGGCTATTTGACCAAGATGGAGAGTGGTGGGGTGCTATGCCAGATGACCTGGCCTCCACAGTCACCAGACCTGAACCCAATCGAGATGGTTTGGGGTGAGCTGGACCGCAGAGTGAAGGCAAAAGGGCCAACAAGTGCTAAGCATCTCTGGGAACTCCTTCAAGATTGTTGGAAGACCATTTCCGGTGACTACCTCTTGAAGCTCATCAAGAGAATGCCAAGAGTGTGCAAAGCAGTCATCAAAGCAAAAGGTGGCTACTTTGAAGAACCTAGAATATAAGACATATTTTCAGTTGTTTCACACTTTTTTTGTTAAGTATATAATTCCACACGTGTTAATTCATAGTTTTGAAGCCTGCAATGTGAATGCACAATTTTCATAGTCATGAAAATACAGAAAATCTTTAAATGAGGTGTGTCCAAACTTTTGGTCTGTACTGTATATATATATTATATATATATTTATAATATGGTTGCAAAAAATAAAAAATCCTAATGATTGCACAGATACGTAGCACAATGTGAATGTTAATCTATATAATTGATATTAACTAAGGGGAAATGTAAGCGTCTGTAGAACTACTAAAAGGATATCTTCATAGTGTGACAAAGTCACTGGTAGTGTGTCAGAAGGGAGGTATGTGTCGCTGAGACTCTTAGACTCAGTGATGTGAAAACATACAAGTTCTCATGCACAAGTAGGTGCAGAGAGAGTTAATAGAACGATATTTACAAGGGAATGTTTTCAGTGGATAATGAAAGTGTAGGGAGGAACGTTATCCACCATCCTTCCAATCAGGGGAGTGTCTGGGCTTTAAATAGTCAGCCCTGACACTCAGGTGTGTTCAGTACCTGGGGACACTTTGTTCCAGGAAGGAGCTAGCACATGCTGTGATGAACCTGTGTGTAGCTAATTTTGAGTGGCCAGACCTTGGCCGAGATAAGGACTCTGCTAAAAGTTCTGAAAGTTTTGCATTTTGTTTTGTCTCTTTAGCTGAATGGGCTGTGTTTTTATTTATGGACTCAAGGGTAGTTTATGACTGCTAAATAAACTAACCTGAGAATTTAAAGAGACAGTATCTTGTGTTTTACCTACGCATACAGCCGAGCTTGTCGCTATACCACAATAGACTCACAAGCCCAAGTGGGTACACATATATAGTATTTAATATTAAGCTCTATAAGGAATCTCCTATAAAATAAAACATCCAAAATGGATGTTTTGGGGGCCCCTGATGAAGCAAGGACGAAAGGTACATTGGTGCACATAGGACCACATCCCACATTTACTCACTTGGACATTTAAGTTGCCTTGTAACTACTGCTCCTCCATTTTGAATGTATTATTTTATAGGAGATTCTTTACAGAGTTTAATATTATATACTATATATGTGTACTCACTTGGGCTTGTGAGTGTAAGAAGCTATCTTCTTAGTAGTTCTAAAAACACTTACATTTTCCCTTGGTTATTGTCAACTATATATAGACTAGATGGTGGCCCGATTCTAACGCATCGGGTATTCTAGAATATGTATGCGGCCGACCGGGCGCAATTAGCAGAGCGGTGTTTAAATTTGGCGCCAAAATCGCTGATTGGTCGCGTTTGGCAACCGCGACCAATCAGCAAAGTGGTGTTTAAATTTGGCGGAAATATCGGAGATTGGTCACGGGCGGCGACCGCGACCAATCAGCGAACCGTGTTAGTGAGAACTGGAGAGCGTGTTTAAATTTGGCACCAAAATCGCTGATTAGTCGCGACCAATCAGCAGAGCGGTTTTTAAATTTGGCGCCGATACTGCTGATTGGTCACGACTGCCGACCGCGACCAATCAGCAAAGCGATGCAGAGCGTTGTTTAAATTTGGCGCCAAAATCGCTGATTGGTCGCGGATGGCGGCCGCGACCAATCAGCAGAGCGGTGTTTAAATTTGGCACCAATCTCGCTGATTGGTCGCGGCTGGCGGCCGCCACCAATCAGCAAAGCGGTGTTTAAATTTTGGGCCAAAAGCGCTGATTGGTCGCGGGCGGCGGTCGCGACCAATCGGCGAACCGTGGTAGTGAGGACTGGAGAGCGTGTTTAAATTTGGCGACCGCGACCAATCAGCAAAGAGGGAGGTGTTTAAATTTGGCCCCAATACTGCTAATTGGTCGCGGCAAGCGACCGCGACCAATCAGCAGAGCATTGTTTAAATTTGGCACAAAAAACGAAGATTGGTCGCGGCCGGTGGTTGCGACCAATTAGCAGAGTGAGGTTTAAATTTGGCGCCAATACTGCTGACTGGTCACGGCCGACAACCGCAACCAATCAGTAGAGCGGTGTTTAAATTTTGCGCCAATACTGCTGATTGATCTCGGCCAGCGACCGCGATGAATCAGCAGAGCGTTGATTAAATTTGGCGCCAATCTTGCTGATTGGTCGCGGATGCCGGACGAGTCCAATCAGCAGAGTGGTGTTTAAATTTGGCGCCAAAATCGCTGATTAGTCGCGGCTGACGGCCGCGACCAATCAGCAGAGCGGGGTTTAAATTTGGCCCCAATACTGCTAATGGGTCGCGGCAAGCGACCGCGACCAATCAGCAGAGCGTTGTTTAAATTTGCCACAAAAAACGAAGATTGGTCGCGGCCGGTGGTTGCGACCAATCAGCAGAGTGAGGTTTAAATTTGGCGCCAATACTGCTGACTGGTCACGGCCGACAACCGCGACCAATCAGCAGAGCGGTGTTTAAATTTTGCGCCAATACTGCTGATTGATCTCGGCCAGCGACCGCGATCAATCAGCAGAGCGTTGATTAAATTTGGCGCCAATCTCGTTGATTGGTCGCGGCTGGACTCCGCAACCAATCAGCAGAGCGTTGTTTAAATTTGGCGCCAATCTTGCTGATTGGACGCGTCCGGCATCTGCGACCAATCAGCAGAGCGTTGTTTAAATTTGGAGCCAAGGTCGTTGATTGGTTGCGGCTGGCGTCCGCGACCAATTAGCACAGCAGTGTTTAAATGTGGCGGAAAGATCAGTGATTGGTCGCGGCCGCTATTTAAATGTGGCACCCAAATCGGTGATTGGTCGCGGGCAGCGGCCGCGACCAATCAGCAGAGCGGTGTTTAACTTTAGCGCCAAGATCACTGATTGGTCACGCTCTCTGCACGCGACCAATCAGCTAATCGTATTGGTGAGGAGCGGGGAGCGGAATTGTATTAGTGAGGATCGGGGAGCGCCGCAGCCTGTGCGGGTACTTCCGCTGCGAGAACCCGGGACATGAGCGACTGCTCGCAGCAGAAGTATCCCGACCCGCAGCGCCGCTCCCCGGTCCTCCCTTGACACGCTAGCCGCTGATGTCACCACAGTATCCGCATGGTGTTACAAAGGTCTGGACATTTGTGTTAAAAATCGCTGATTGGTCGCTGGCGCTGCCCGCGACCAATCACCGATTTGGGCGCCAAATTTAAATATCGGCCGCGACCAATCACCGATCTTGGCTCCACATTTAAACACCGCTGTGCTGATTGGTCGCCGACGTAGGGCGCGACCAATCACCGATTTTGGCACCACATTTAAATAGCGTCCACGACCAATCAGCACAGCGGTGTTTAAATGTGGAGCCAAGATCGGTGATTGGTTGCGGCCGATATTTGAATGTGGCGCCCAAATCGGTGATTGGTCGCGGACGCTGCCCGAGACCAATCAGCACCGTAGTGTTTAACTTTTGCGGCAAGATCCGTGATTGGTCGCAGGCCAAGACAGCGACCAATTACCGATTTGTGCGGCACTTTTAAATAGCGGCCGAGACCAATTGGATGTCAGTGCCGCTCCCCGGTCCTCCCTTCACACCCTAGCCGCATGGATGTCAGCGGCGCTGCCTGTGCGGATACTTCCGCTGCGAGAACCCGGGACATGAGCGGGCGCTCGCAGCAGAAGTATCCCGACCCGCAGCGCCGCTCCCCGGTCCTCCCTTCACACCCTAGCCGCTGATGTCCCCACAGTGTCCACATGGTGTTACAAAGATCCGGACATTTGTGTTAAAAATCGGTGATTGGTCGCGGGCGCTGCCCGCGACCAATCACCGATTTGGGCGCCAAATTTAAATATCGGCCGCGACCAATCACCGATCTTGGCTCCACATTTAAACACCGCTGTGCTGATTGGTTGTGGCCGATATTTAAATTTGGCGTCCAAATCGCTGATTGGTCGCGGGCAGCGCCGGCGACCAATCAGCGATTTTTAACACAAATGTCCGGACCTTTGTAACACCATGCGGATACTGTGGGGACATCAGCGCTAGGGTGTGAAGGGAGGACCGGGGAGCGGCGCTGCGGGTCCGGATACTTCTGCTCCGAGCGCCCGCTCATGTCCCGGGTTCTCGGAGCGGAAGTACCCGCACAGGCAGCGCCGCTGACATCCAATTGGTCGCGGCCGCTATTTAAAACTGGCGCACAAATCGGTGATTGGTCGCTGTCTTGGCCCGCGACCAATCACCGATTTGGGCGCCAAATTTAAATATCGGCCGCGACCAATGACCGATCTTGGCTCCACATTTAAACACCGCTGTGCTGATTGGTCGCTGCCGATATTTAAATTTGGTGCCCAAATCGGTGATTGGTCGCGGGCAGCGTCGGCGACCAATCAGCACAGCGGTGTTTAAGTTTTGCGCTAAGATCAGTGATTGGTCGGGTCCGAAGACCGCGACCAATCATCGAATCGTCTTGGTGAGGACCGGGGAGCGGCGCTGCCTGTGCGGCTACTTACGCTGCGAGAACCCGGGACATAGCGGGCGCTCGCAGGAGAAGTATCCCGACCCGCAGCGCCGCTCCCCGGTCCTCCCTTCCGCATGGAGGTCAGCGGCGCCGGCGGTCCTTCTGCTGATACCGGCCGGGAGATGAGCGCCTCGCGCCGCTCATCTCCCGGATGCATCTCAGTCCCGCAGATGGGTCCGGCGGTCGGGTTCCTTCTGCTGGTACCGGCCGGGAGATGAGCGCCACGCGCCGGTCATCTCCCGGCTGCTTCGCCGCTGAGCTCCGTCCCGCAAATGAGCCGCTAACACAGACAGACAGACAGACGGGATAAGACGATTATATATATAGATTAACATTCACATTGTGATACATATGCGTGCAATCATTAGGATTTTTTTTGGCAACCATGTTATAGCCATATATATAATATATAGAATTGTCTTATCCCGTCTGTCTGTCTGTCTAGAAAATCCCGCGTCGCTGATTGGTTCGGCCGCGGCCAATCAGCGACGCGGGATTTCAGAAAAAAGATGGCGGCCGTTAGCGGCTCATCTGCCGCACGAAGGTCAGCGGCGATGCAGCCGGGAGATGACCGGCGCTAGCTGGTCATCTCCCGGCTGATCGCAGCAGAACTACCCTGACTGGCGGCGCCGCTGACCTCCATGCGGCTACCGTCGGGAGATCAGCGGCTAGGACCGCTGATCTCCCGACGGTAAGTGTGAAGGGAGGACCGGGGAGCGGCGGCGCCGCCGGTCGGGATGCTTCTGCTGCGAGCAGCCGGTCATCTCCCAGCTGCTAGCAGCGGAAGTACCCGCATAAGCAGCGCCGCTCCCAGGCCCACACTAATACGACGCTGATTGGTCGCTGCCGACGGCCGCGACCAATCAGCTATATTGGCGCCAAGTCTAAACACTGCTCTGCGCCAATCAGCACAGCGGTGTTTAAATTGGCGCCAATATCGCTGATTGGTCGGGGCCGGTGGCCGAGACCAATCAGCACAACGGTGTTTAAACTTGGCGACAATATCGCTGATTGTTCGCGGCCGTCGGCAGCGACCAATCAGCGATATTGGCGCCAAATTTAAACACCGCTCTTCAAAGAGGTCAGCGGCGATGCAGCCGAAGTACCCCGACCGGCAGCACCGCTGACCTCCATGCGGCTACCGTCAGGAGATCAGCGGCTAGGGCCGCTGATCTCCCGACGGCAAGTGTGAAGGGAGGACCGGGGAGCGGCGCCACCGGTCGGGATACTTCTGCTGCGAGCAGCCGGTCATCTCCCGCAGCGCCGCTCCCCGGTCCTCACTAATACAATTCGCTGATTGGTCGCGGCCGGGACCAATAAGCGATATTGGCGCCAAATTTAAACACCGCTGTGCTGATTGCGCCCGGTGTACCGCATTCATATTCTAGAATACCCGATGCGTTTGAATCGGGCCACCATCTAGTATATATATATTCACTACTGTCTCTATATATGTGATACTCATGAGTTGGTGACTTGGGGTCCTCCATTGTTATTCTCTGTAGAATTGTCTTTTAATTTTTGCAATATTTATTTTAGCCTCAATAAGCACCTATTGTTTTATTTTTATATCCTGACGAAGGACGTGGTGTCCGAAACGCGCGTCGGGGTTTGCCGCGGAGTGCCACTCACACTAGCTGCTGTAGACACAGGTACGCTATACATCTTTCTCATATACATTTTTTTCTCTAATTGATTGTACGTTGCCCCTTTGGTATTGCTTGTACACATATATTGGATATTTGATATAGATATGGTCAGTATTATAGTACACATAGTACTTTTATAGATGTTGGTTGAATATATTTCTAATACTGGTACCTGTTGTATTACCATTATGTTTTTTATATTATGCAGCTCATCATGTATATCTTACTCTGTGATTTATTTCTGTGTTTTGGACTCTACAATGCGGCTCTCTCTTTGCATGTAGTGCCACTTGTTACCCTTATTTAATAAAGTGATTTATTTAATCCTTTGTATGATTGGACCTATCATTCGGTGGTTCTCTTGTTTCCATGTTTTATTTTGGTGGTATCTACAGTCATATACATGTATATACATACAGCATATATATACTGTATAAGATCTGATGTCTGTAGTCACAGTATGTCAGCAATGTACAGTATGTACTTTATTGTGCACTGACATTAGATCATATATGCCCTGGACTGATCCTGCACCGACTACCAGACATCACATTGTATAGATGACAGTATAGATATAATCTGTGATGTCCTGTACAGGGCCGGCTCCAGGTTTTCGTAGGCTCAAAATAGTCTCAGTGGCCCCTTTAACACATACCACAATTCATGATGCACAGATAAGGCGGAGAAATATAGATATAGTACAATGCCAAAAATTTCACTTACAGTATTTTTCGGACTATAAGACGCACTTTTTTCCCTCCAAAATTTTGGAGGAAAATGGGGGGTGCGTTTTATAGTCCAAATGTTGGGGGGGGGTATATATATGTGGGGTGTGGGGGGAGCGGTAGAGGAGCGGGGCACAGGAGGCAGCAGCCGCCCGCTGCAGCCTACACTGTCCCCGCTGCTAAAGAAAATGAATATTCATGCTCCTTATTAGCAGCACACAGTGTAGCCGCGCTGTGGCTCCTGCCAGAATCGCCTGTGCCCGCTGTTAAAGGGCATGAATATTCAACCTCTCTCCACGCCCATGGGCATGGTGAGGGGGTGAATATTCATGCTCTTTAATAAGCGGGCACACGCGATAGCCCGGCAGTAGCAGGAGCCGCAGCGCGGCTACGGTGTGTGCCGGCTATGAAGGAGAGTGAAGTCACTGCTCCCAGCGCACACAGTCCCGGCATGGGGAGCAGTGACTTCTGGCAGCTGATCTCTCCTTGTGAGCCACGCATGGCAGTGATGTCATGCGCGGCTCACATGGAGAGATCAGTACGGGCAGACAGGACGCAGCGCTGGAGGAGAGAAGAAAGGTGAGTATCAGTGTTTATTTTCTTTTATGTGCAGCATGATGGAGATTAGGGGGACCATGCATACCAGGATAAGGAAGAGGGGGCAATACATACCAGGGTAACGCTGAGGGGGCCATACATACCAGGGTAACGCTGAGGGGGCCATACATACCAGGGTAATGCTGAGGGGGCCATACATACCAGGGTAACGCTGAGGGGGCCATACATACCAGGGTAACGCTGAGGGGGCCATGTGCAGCATGATGGGGATTAGAGGTGCCATACATACCAGGACAGCGATGAGGGGTGCAATGCATACCACTATACCAGGATAAGGATGAGGGGTGCCATGCATACCGGGACAGGGATGAGGGGTGCCATGCATACCGGGACAGAGATGAGGGGTGCCATGCATACTGGGACAGGGATGAGGGGTGCCATGCATACTGGGACAGGGATGAGGGGTGCCATGCATACCGGGACAGGGATGAGGGGTGCCATGCATACCGGGACAGGGATGAGGGGTGCCATGCATACCAGGGTAACGCTGAGGGGGCCATATGCAGCATGATGGGGATTAGGGGTGCCATGCATACCGGGACAGGGATGAGGGGTGCCATACATACCAGGACAGTGATGAGGGGTGCCATGCATACTACTATACCAGGATAAGGATGAGGGGTGCCATGTATACCGGGACAGGGATGAGGGGTGCCATGCATACAGGGACAGGGATGAGGGGTGCCATGCATACTGGGACAGGGATGAGGGGTGCCATGCATACCGGGACAGGGATGAGGGGAGCCATGCATACCGGGACAGGGATGAGGGGTGCCATGCATACCGGGACAGGGATGAGGGGTGCCATGCATATCGGGACAGGGATGAGGGGTGCCATGCATACCGGGATAGGGATGAGGGGTGCCATGCATACCGGGATAGAGATGAGGGGTTCCATGCATACCAGGATGGGGACCACGTATAAAAGGAAGGGGGGGCATATATACCAGGATGGGGGATATTGTCAGAATTGGGGGACATTACCCCTATACCAGTGTCAGCAGAAGACCCCCTCCCCCTTAAAAGTGCATCATGAACACATTTTTGGCTTAAATTTTTATTTTTTTATTTTCCTCCTCTAAAACCTAGGTGCGTCTTATGGTCTGGTGCATCTTATAGTCCGAAAAATACGGTACTTCTTACATTACATGAGTGATATCTATTGTAAATTCTATAATAGCTTAGAAACTGGCGAATCCTCACAGTGCATGGGGCGTGTCAAGGGGGGATTCAAAAGTTTTCATTTTAGACTGTACATTATAGTCCTCCATACAGTATTATGGGCACCACATAGTCCTCCATACAGTATTATGGACACCACATAGTCCTCCATACAGTATTATGGGTACTACATAGTATTCCATACAGTATTATGGGCACCACATAGTCCTCCATACAGTATTATGGACACCACATAGTCCTCCATACAGTATTATGGGCACTACATAGTACTCCATACAGTATTATGGGCACCACATAGTCCTCTATACAGAATGGGCTCCATACTGAATAATGGACCCCATATAATGTTCCATAAAGAATAATAGGCCCCATATAATGCTCTATACACAATAATGAACCCCATATAATGCTCATTACACCATAATTGACCCCATATATTACTCCATGCAGAATAATGGGCCCCATATAATGCTCCATAGAGAATGGGCCCCATATAATGCTCCATAGAGAATGGGCCCCATATAATGCTCCATAGAGAATGGGCTCCATACATAAAAAATAAATAAAATACTCACCCCTCCTCATACCATGCTGGCTACAAGTCCTGTCTCTTCAACACTGAGACGTCACAGAGTCAGAAGACGCAGAGGAGACTGGACCTGCGGCCAGCTGGGTATGACGAGAGGTGAGTATTTCAAACACCGTAAAGCACGGGGGGGGGGGGGGTTTACCCGGCCCCCCCAACTCTCAGGCCCAATAGCGTTCCAGTGTCCCCAACTGTGAGTGGGCCCCCCCCCCCCTCTTGCCCAGGGCCCTGGCACAATGGGTGGTTATGCCGGCTCTGGCCCTGTAGTTGGTGCAGGATCAGTCTGGGGCAGGGGTCTGTATAGTAAGGTCTGAAGTGTCTCGATCTCAGGTCCGATGTGATTTGAACATTCATACAGATCGAGAGCCGATGATCTCACACTGACAGCACAACCCCAACCTGCTTGAAGGGTCCATCTGCTACAATAAATCTTTCTGATCCTCAGCAGAGCGACCATAGATAACATTCAGGATCTGGCCCTGGACTTGTCAGGAGGTGAGCAGCATCCTGCCACTTCCACACTCTACAAAAAGTATAAATCTCCTGTCCTGACCACTATCCGGAGCTCAGGCTAAGGCCACGGCCCCACTATCAGTATTTGGTCAGTATATTTTCTCAGGAGTGGGAGCCAAAACCAGGTCAGTAACAAATCAGAGAAAAGGTATAATAGAAACAAGTCACCAATTCTGCATTTATCACCAACTCCTGGTTTTGTCTCCCACTCCTGTGAAAAAATACTGACCGAATACTGACCAAATACTGATAGTGGGGTCGTGGCCTTACAAGAATCAAAGATGTCTGCCCTCTCATACTGCTCAGCGGCTGAAGCTTCTCTCCGGCAGGCATAAGAACGTGGCCTGTGCCGGCTGTTCTGGGCTGCAGATGCCCAGCTGGCACATGTACACAATGAAAGATACAGGGCCGCCCTGCAGTCTGTAAAGAAGCAGCTGCTTGGCCACCGGCTTGGAGGGCATGTGCCCCTCTGGCCCACCTCGCCCCTGGTCAATATGATACCATCTTTTTCATTAGTTGGTGAGGTTAGAAGAAATTTCACTCCAAGACAGTGGATTTTGTACTTTATTCCAGTATATTTATACATAGAAAACATGGCAATGAAAAACAAGTAGATGCACGTGCATAAAAATGTCCCAACATTAATTAAAAAACCCTTTAAGATACAGATAATACTTGTATACAAAAATATTAACACATTCTCAAATTGTATATAAAGTGCACAAAAGTCAATAGCCCTGACATATAGTGTACACAGGGTCCCCCACATGGTATACACAAAATACAATGTCATCCAGGAAATAACAAAAAATAACAAATACATTTAATCTATTCTGAAATCCCATGTCTATACAAGATAATAATATGTAAAATTCTACAGTGTCAAAGAAATGAGCTAGAGACTACTACATGGCGATGATGCCTACACACAAGATAATGCCCAGCTAATGCTGCAAATGATACAAATATTACCAGTCACCCAATTAGACACATGAGGTCCGGGCAAGTGATTTTCTACAGTTCATTGACCTCAATGATGACATCTAATATTTTCAATCATTTATACAGCGGGGTACATTGGGCCTCATTAATAAATCTGCTCACTAGAAAACTAGTAGCCCATACTAACCAATTAGAGCTCAGCTAAGGTTGTTTTAACGGACCTGGAAAAGTAAAAGCTGTTCTGTGATTGGCTGGGATAAGTAAAAAGGCTGTTTTAATAAATGATTCCCAATGTACCAAGCCCCACCATAAATGTTATTGATTACAGTAGGGGCCACAATATCCCATGTGTATAGTCATCACATTCATCTTATTGTCTGCGGTTACCTTGGGACATGCTATATTGAAATGTAAGATGATATCAGTGGGGTCCATGAGGCAGAGCAGTGTGTGGTACGTGTGACATTTCCTAATATCGAGCAATCAATACTGTACCTTGGTCTGGAATGCAAAGTCTGCGTGGACAAGGAAGGGGCTCCCAGATGCCAGCTGTAAAACCCGTCGCTCCACCATCACACGCTCATCACCGTCAGCAAGCAGGGCTCTTTTGCAGATGATCTTAACAGCAAAATGTTTGCGGGTAGATGAATCTTCCGCCAGCAGGACCGTTCCATAGCATCCCCGGCCAAGCACTTGATGGAATAATAATCTCCTCTTGATGGTATCAGAGACTGTGCTTTTGGAGCCGGTTGGCCGAACACCGCTGCTTCCTGCAGCTTCTTCAGCCTTCTGCTTTAGATCCATGGGTTTCTGTCCTAATGTAATCCTTCTTCTTTTCTTCTCCTTTTTGTCCCCTGATGAGATGAAGATGGCTCCTCTCTTCTTGGCTCCCATCTTCTGACTTTCTACCTTCTCCTTTTCTTCCACTTCTTCTTTCTTCTGGACTGGTTGTTTTGTCTTGTTGACTGAAGACTTCCTCTCATCATCAGATGTGTCATGGGAAGGTCTTAGTCTCTTCGCTGCTTCTCTCCTCACCACGTTCTCCTCTACTTCTTCTTTCTTCTGGACTGGTGGTTTTGTCCTGTTGACTGAAGACTTCCTCTCATCATCAGATGTGTCATGGGAAGGTCTTAGTCTCTTCGCTGCTTCTCTCCTCACCACGTTCTCCTCTACTTCTTTCTTCTGGACTGGTGGTTTTGTCCTGTTGACTGAAGACTTCCTCTCATCATCAGATGTGTCATGGGAAGGTCTTCGTGTCTTCACTCTTTCTCTGCTCACCACAATCTCCTCCTCTTTTATATCCATATTATTGCTTTGCTTAGAGTTAGCCGACATCTCTTCCACTGTTGTTGGTCAATTCCAACTGTCACTTACAACTGTCACTCAGTGCACTTCATATGGAATCATCATGCATGCACCACCACTGGTCATGTGATCAGCATCTGACCAATGATATTTAAGAGATAAATGAACATTAGCTGAGATTAAATATTCAGGTAATATTCAGATATTCTGTGGAACAGAAGGTGCCACATTTACTAATAGTAATAGAACTGCACTAAGTCGCCAATTTAATTTACATTGTTACTACAGAGCATCAGATGAATGTAATATAATAAATATTAGCAAGATGTATGATTTCCATCCACTCTACGTATCATAGAAATACAGATGTACTATCTTTTTATATAGAGATGTAGCAGAAGCCATCCTGATTGTTTGCAGCATGCTATGGTGATAGAGAAGCATGCATGACTGTGCCATGCAAATGATGAGGAGCACCAAAATGGGACATATGATTCACGTAGCCAGGGGCGTAATGTCCGCGGTCGCAGTGGCAGTCACTGCGACCGGGCCCAGGGGGGGTTGGGGCTTGTAAACGCCAGCAGAAATTTCAACAGGATGTGTGTATCGCAGTGCACAGTCGCTTCGGGTCCGTGAGTGACAAATCAGGGGCGGGCTGGGTCGGGGGCAGAGGGGCAGCGCCGGACTGGGGTGTCTGGGGCCCACCAGGGACATTGACTCCAGGGGCCCACCCACCCGGGCCCACCCTTCAGCTATTTGCAAATACCTGTTAGCCGTTATACCCATTATACTGGCGGCTCCTGCCCATCACTGTGCGCTCACCAGAACTGCGATGTACAATTACTGTAGTTTGCATTAAAGGGTTTTTATTGGTGAAAACAAGTTCTCAGCGATGCACAGGTTGGGAAGGGGATCACTTATTTATTGGTGGAATCCGCACTGTCAGAAGATTGTGGCACTTGAGTATTTGGTGAGATTTTTACCTCTGTATTTATAAGACAAAACCAGGAGTGGAGCAATCTGAGGTCATGTTTTATGCATTTCTCACCCACTCCTGGTTTTGTCTTATAAATACAGAGGTGAAAATCTCACCAAATGCCAACTTGCTTTCTCTGGTGAACCTCTGTAACTGCATCTCTGCTGCTGTGTAATAGTTACAGGGCAGGGAAGGGTTAAACATCCAAGTATTTAATATCTATTGGAAATAAAGAGGTTTCCCCTTATTGATATCAGATAAAACAAATGACCAACCACAATCCACTCTACCAAGACCAATATTACCAGATAGAAGGCAGAAATACCACCACACCATGACCAGATCACATATTACCACCACATAGTGCCCAAATAATGCCACATACAAGGCACAAATACCGCCACACCATGACCATAGCACATAATACCACCACATAGTGATCAAATGCTACCAGATACAAGGTATAAATACTGACACACCATGAGACCACATATTACCACCACATAGTGACTGAATAATACCACATAGAAGGGACAAATATCGTCATGTCATGACCAAAGCACATAATGCCACCACATAGTGACAAATAATGCTAAAATAATAAAAATGTAAAAAAGCTCAGTATATTGGGTCAGTGTACAGGTTCTACAGTGATCACCAGTGACATTATGCACAGGAGCTCTGTATATAGTGTACAGGTTATACAGTGATCACCAGTGACATTATACACAGAAGCTCTGTATATAGTGTCAGTGTACAGGTAATGCAATGATCACCATTGATATTATACACAGGAGCTCTGTATATAGTGTACAGGTAATACAGTGATCACCAGTGACATTATACACAGGAGCTCTGTATATAGTGTCAGTGTACAGGTAATACAGTGATCACCAGTGACATTATGCACAGGAGCTCTGTGTATAGTGTCAGTGTAGAGGTAATACAGTGATCACCAGTGACATTATGCACAGGAGCTCTGTATATAGTGTCAGTGTGTGTGTATAGGTAATAAACATACTCACCAGTGATGTCTCTAGGTGAAGTTCTTTATCTGCAGACCGATATATCACATCTTCTATACAGGACTTATCTCTGCAGAAAATAACATAGTTAGCTATAACTGATCACTTCCAGAGCACAATCCACACTTTTCGCAAGATTTCTACACTGCATGAAATGACAAAATGCAACATAGTGCCGCACTACACAGTAAAAATAAAACACAAAATACATTTAGGGACTCCATCTTTAATAAAAAAAAATAAATCATGAGAGATCAGAGATTATGGGGCCCAGTCAGGGATCGTACATAGAAATCATGTGGCCCAGTCAGGGGCGTATACAGAAATCATGGGGCTAATCAGGTTATGGGTGTACATAGAGATCATGGTGCCCAGTCAGTGGTGTACATAGAGATCATGGGGCCCAGTCAGCGGTGTACATAGAGATCATGGGGCCCAGTCAGCGGCGTACATAGAGATCATGGGGCCCTATGAGGTGAGGCTCTCACCTCCTCAGGGAGCTCTCACAGGGCATCACAGGCCTTAGTATGAAGCAATACTAGAAGACTTGTGGAATTGCTTCATACTAAGGCCTGTGATGCCCTGTGGGAGCTCCTGAGGGCACCATACTGGCGAGGTGAGATCCTCACTTGGCAGTAGTAGGAGCAGCATCTCCATAGTGTGGCATTCACATCACACTACATGCTGCACTGTACAGGACTCCCAGCCGGCAGCAGGACAGATGAGGAGGTAACTGTCTGGGACCAGCGCCGGACTGGAGTACCTGGGGCCCACCAGGAAAAATCAATCTTGGGGCCCACCAGCACCATGCAGTTACCGTATATAGGAATAACATAAGTCCACAAACTCTTTCAAAATGAATCAACTTTATTAACCAATAAATCTCTGCTGCTGTGTAGTAGTCACAACACAGGGAGAGGTTAAACATCCAAGTATTTAATATGTATTGCAAATAAAGAATGTTCCCATTCTTAATATCCGAAAAAAACAAATGACTGACAACCATCCACTATACCTAGACTAATAATACCATATAGAAGAGAGAAATACCGCCACACCATGACCAGAACACATACCACCACATAGTGATCAAATACTACCAAGTACAAGGTATATATACTGCCACACCATGAGACCACATATTACCACCACATAGTGACTGTCTGAATAATACCACATACAAGGGACAAATACCGCCACGCCATGACCATGGCACATAATGGCACCAGATAGTGACTGATAATGAAAATGTAAAAAAGCTCTGTATATAGAGTCAGTGTACAGATAATGTAGAGATTATCAGTGACATTATACACAGGAGCTCTGTGTATAGTGTCAGTGTAGAGGTAATACAGTGATCATCAGTGACATTATACACAGGAGCTCTGTATATAGCGTCAGTGTACAGGTAATACAGTGATCACCAGTGACATTATGCATAGGAGCTCTGTATATAGCGTCAGTGTACAGGAAATACAGGGATCACCAGTGACATTATACACAGGAGCTCTGTGTTTGGTGTCAGTGTACAGGTAATACAGTGTTCCCCAGTGACATTATACACAGGAGCTCTGTATATAGTGTCAGTGTACAGGTAATATAGTGATCACCAGTGACATTATGCATAGGAGGTCTGTATATAGTGTCAGTGTACAGGTAATATAGTGATCACCAGTGACATTATACACAGGAGCTCTGTATATAGTGTCAGTGTACAGGTAATACAGTGATCACCAGTGACATTATACACAGGAACTCTGTATATAGTGTCAGTGTAGAGGTAATACAGTGATCATCAGTGACATTATACACAGGAGCTCTGTATATAGTGTCAGTGTACAGGTAAGATAGTGATCACCAGTGACATTATACACAGGAGCTCTGTATATAGAGTCAGTGTACAGATAACGTAGAGATTATCAGTGACATTATACACAGGAGCTCTGTGTATAGTGTCAGTGTAGAGGTAATACAGTGATTACCAGTGACATTATACACAGGAGCTCTGTATATAGTGTCAGTGTACAGGTAATATAGTGATTATCAGTGACATTATACACAGGATCTCTGTGTATAGTGTCAGTGTAGAGGTAATACAGTGACCACCAGTGACATTATACACAGGAGCTCTGTATATAGTGTCAGTGTACAGGTAATATAGTGATCACCAGTGACATTATGCATAGGAGCTCTGTATATAGTGTCAGTGTACAGGTAATACAGGGATCATCAGTGACATTATACACAGGAGCTCTGTGTTTGGTGTCAGTGTACAGGTAATACAGTGTTCACCAGTGACATCATACACAGGAGCTCTGTATATAGTGTCAGTGTACAGGTAATACAGTGATCATCAGTGACATTATGCATAGGAGCTCTGTATATAGTGTCAGTGTACAGGAAATACAGGGATCACCAGTGACATTATACACAGGAGCTCTGTGTTTGGTGTCAGTGTACAGGTAATACAGTGTTCCCCAGTGACATTATACACAGGAGCTCTGTATATAGTGTCAGTGTACAGGTAATATAGTGATCACCAGTGACATTATGCATAGGAGCTCTGTATATAGTGTCAGTGTACAGGTAATATAGTGATCACCAGTGACATTATACACAGGAGCTCTGTATATAGTGTCAGTGTACAGGTAATATAGTGATCACCAGTGACATTATGCACAGGAGCTCTGTATATAGTGTCAGTGTACAGGTAATATAGTGATCACCAGTGACATTATACACAGGAGCTCTGTATATAGTGTCAGTGTACAGGTAATATAGTGATCACCAGTGACATTATACACAGGAGCTCTGTGTATGGTGTCATTGTACAGGTAATACAGGGATCACCAGTGACATTATGCACAGCTCTGTATATAGTGTCAGTGTGTGTGTGTATAGGAAATACAGGGATCACCAGTGACATTATACACAGGAGCTCTGTATATAGTGTCAGTGTACAGGTAATACAGTGATCACCAGTGACATTATGCACAGGAGCTCTGTATATAGTGTCAGTGTGTGTGTGTATAGGTAATACAGGGATCAGCAGTGACATTATGCACAGGAGCTCTGTATATAGTGTCAGTGTGTGTGTGTGTGTATAGGTAATACACATACTCACCAGTGATGTCTCTAGGTGAAGTTCTTTAACTGCAGACCGATATATCACATCTTCTATACAGGACTTATCTCTGCAGAAAATAACATAGTTAGCTATAACTGATCACTTCCAGAGCACAATCCACACTTTTCCCAAGATTTCTACACTGCATGAAATGACAAAAAAAGAAACATAGCACTGCACTACACAGTAACAGTGCTCCAGTGTCATTCTGTGCCTGCTCATCTGTCAGCAGACATATTTGTCTGATGGCAAAGATCTAAGAGAGATGAAGACAGAAGACCTATGGATTATGTTGGGAGTGAGGATTTTTCTTTATTAAAGATGGAGTCCCTTAATGTGTTTTATTTTTAATAAAAAAAAAAAAAAATTCTGTCTTTTTTTTTCTGTTTACTAGAAATTGATGGTGGCTATGTCTAATTTGGCGTGAAACCATGAATTTCGGGCTTAGTACCAGCTGATAAGGCAAAGCTGGCCTGGTACTAACCCTATTATTACCCAGGGTGCCACTCACCACCAGGGCCGCTGGAATAGCCGGGTAAACCACCTGGAAATGGTGCCATGATGAATGCGCCATTTTCAGGGATGGCTGTGGGCTGCGATTTTCAGCGTGGAGGGCCAAGAACGCTTGGGCCTTACGATGCTGCGAATCCCAGCCCCCAGCTGCCTGGTTTTATCTGGCTGGCGATCAACATATGGCGGGAAAAAAAAAAGTTAAGTTTAAAACAAATATTCGGCTTCTCTGTCTTTTGATCGCCAGCCAAGGTAAAGCCAGGCAGCTGGGGGTGGCAGTACGTAGCTGTCTGCTTTATCTGCGGTGAGAATCAAAAATTCGTTTTTAAAATTTTCTTTTCACACTTCTATATGTGACAGACCCAACAGTCAATCGCAGATGCTGTCAAAGAGGATGGGCTTCTGTGATTGGCTGTTTGAGTAATGTACAATCAGCCCATACATTCTAGTATGGTACTATGTATGGGCTGCTTTCAGGTTACTCAAGCAGCCAGTCACAGACGCCCATTCTCTGTGTCAGCGTCTGTGATTAGCTGTTGGGACTGTCACACATATAGAAGTGTGAAAATAAATAAATAATAAAACAAAAATGACATAGCGCTCTGCAGAAATTTTGATTCTCAGAGCAGATAGAGGTGGCAGCCCGTAGCTGTCTGCTTTATCTGCCTGGTTTTACCTTGACTGGTGATCAAAAGTCAGGAAAGCCCAATGTTTTTTTTAAATTTAAAAAAATAATTAAAAAAAAAAAATGCGTGGGCTCCCGCCATATTTTGATCGGGGGGGCTGGGATTCTCAGCATGGTAAGGCCCAAGCATTCTGGGCCCCCCACGCTGAAAATGGCAGGCTGCAGCCACCCCTGGAATTGGCACATTCATCGTAGCGCCATTTCCAGGCACTTTATCCGGCTCTTCCAATGGCCCTGGTGGGGGGTGGCATGCTGGGTAATAATGGGGTTAATACCAGCTTTGTATTATCAGCTGGAACTAAGCCTGAAATTCATGGCGTCACGCCAAACTAGACATGGCCACCATGAATCTCTAGTAAACAGAAAAAAACACAACACAGAATTTTTTTTTTAATAAAAATAAAACACAAAACACATGTAGGGACTCCATCTTTAATTAAAAACAAAACCCTTGCTCTGACGTAATCCACGGATCTTCTGTCTCCAGCTCTGCTACATCTTTGCCATTAGACAAATATGCCTGCTGACAGAGATGAGCAGGCACAGAATGACACTAGAACCCAGTTGTCAGAGAAGTGCTCAGCTGGCCTCCAGCCGCCGACCATGTTTTCCTGTGCGTTGCAAATAATGCATACTTTCAAACACATGCCTATTTTTGCTATGCAAGTCTACGGTACATTGCGTCTGCGCTGATTTACAACGGATGCGTTGTAACGCACAGCATAAACGCAATGATAACCCAGCCTAACAGCAGCGAGAAGGGGAGACGGAGCCGTGGAGACCGCCTAGTCAGTCTACTGGTGGTACTATCATGCCCATTGCCCAGTATGTACTGCCAGCCTCTGTGGTATTAGCATTCAAGCTCACATGGCATGTCCTGCCAGCCAGCCACTGGTGTTAGTACTAGCATGATAGTACCACACCACCAGTGGCTGGGCAATGGGCATGCATGATGGTACCAACAGTGGCTGGCAGGACATGCTGGGCATGATTCATGCCTAGTGTGTCCTGCCAGCCTCCTTGGTACTATCATGCCCACCCACTATGTCCTGCCAGTCCCTGATGATAGTACATGCTGCTGGGTATAGTACCAGTAACCAGAGGCTGGCAGCAGGACATGCTGGGCAATGGGCATGATGAGAACCATGCCCATTGTCCAGTAGTATTTACTGCCAGCCTCGGCCAGGGGTCCTCCCAGTCACCCCTCCCCCCTATCCCTTCCCCCTCCCCCTCCCCGTTTCATACTGACTCGTCGAGATGAGCTGCAGCCGCTGCCTGGAGCGACGCAGGGTCCGTACTCCACAGCGCGCACAGGAAGCAGTCCCAAGGCAATGACGTCATCACCCTGAGACTGACCTCCTGCGCACGCGCCGGCAGTGTCGTGCTGCGCAGAGGAGGCAGAGGGCCCTTCACTAATCATATCGGCAGTGCTGCGAACCGGGGGGGGCTCTGTTCTCTGTACAGGGCCCAGGGGGGTAGGGGGCGGGGTCATCGGGACCCGGGGGTTTTCCCGATCCTCCGGTGGGCCAGTCCCCCCTGCAGAGGGGCATATGTATACATGCAGGTCGGGCACATCCCAGTGGTGCAGACAGATCCACACTGCTCCCTGTATCCTTGTGCACTGCCGTCTGCTGCAGTGGTAGGAGCCGCCTGAATGCATCTTCTTCCTGCCGGAGAGGAGCTTGTGGGCCTGTGCGGTGAGGAGGTGGACGCTGCGCACCTCCTGAGAAGTATATGGCACTCCATGTATCTGTGCACATAGTATACCACTCTAGTATATAGCAGAAAGGAGACAGCGACCAGAAGAGTCCAGGCATGTGGGTGATGCTAATAATTATTATATTGATAACCAGGTGGAAGAGGAGGAAATGCAAAAAAAGGGGGGAATTAAAAACTATACGCAAAGGGGACGTCGAGACAGGAATTACAATTAACACCAGTGGGAGTGGATCATGATTAGAACAGCAAAGGGATAATACAGAGAATCAAGCCCAAATTAATCCAGTATATAAAAATATATATACATATCATTAGTTAGATATATCTGTACATATGATTGTTTAATTATCATAAACTTTACATAAAGTGCAAGTGCCTCCAAAGAATAAATCTACATAAATTATATATCTCATATGTGAACAAATACAGGTGTTTCTCACTAAATTAGAATATAATCAAACAGTTATTGTTTATTTCTGTTAATGCTGATGATTATGGCTATACGAGTTTCACTTTTTTGTATTGAAGAACTGAAATAAATTAACTTTTTGATGATATTCTATTTTAGTGAGATGCACCTGTATATGTATATATACAAGGGCTGGTCCCTTATTATTTGGAGGTCGGTGTGAATCCTGTAGAGAGTAGTGCACTGACTTGGGCATATGTGCTGTTGACAGATATGTATTTGTATCCACTTTAAGCATTTTTAAAAAAGGTGACCACATGTGCATTGTACTCACGCTATAGCAGATGCAGATCCCACTCCTGATTGGCGTCCACCCGATGTATTTTTTCGGCTTCTTGTCTTCGTCAGGGGGTGGCATCATTCGGAAAGAGCTAAGAGTTAAACGGCCAACTATAGCCAATCAGGATGGAGGTATGTCTCCACCAACCAATGGGTGCTGAGGAGGCGTGGCGCGATACACAACGCGCACCAACACTACGAGGAAACTATGTGACCTGTGATGCTGCGAGCTCGTGATGGAGACACTTGATCGGGGGTCACGGGGCACATATAGATACAGTCGGGGAGGATGACGAGACGTTCATGCGTATCGCCTCTTCAGCAGACATCTAATCTACTGATTGAGTGTGGATATATCGGATAAAGTGGAAAATCTTCTTAATTTATAATGATGGATAACGAGTATAGGTTATATATTACAGCAATACACAGGAATAGGGGGTAGTGAGTGTTACATGTATATAAGCATAGGCGGATTATAATGAGGACGATCTGGGCTACCGCCCAGGGCCCCGAACCTCCAGGGGGTTTCGGGGTGTCTATGGCCAGATTGTCCTCATTATATGTGCGGCGCCACGGCACATACCAGCAGACAGTGGGGGGGGGGGCCCAGGATCGCTCCCCCAGCAGCGGCACACAGCCGCTGCTTCTTCTTCGGCCGGGCCAACACTGCAGCAGTTAACTTCCCTGTGCTGGCCCGGCCGCGTCACTGCTAGGAGACACGGCCCTGTGCGCGGCCGTGTCTCCTAGCTGTGACGTCACGCAGTGCGCACCCGGCCTGCAGTGCTGCACCGGAAAAGAGCTGGAGCCGAGTCGGGGGATGGTGAGTGTGTGTGTGTGTATGTATATGTATGTGTGTGTGTGTGCAGGCAGATGTCATTGTGTGATGTCTGTTTATATGTATTTTTGTGTTTCAAATGTGTTTATGCGTGTATGTATATTTCTGTATATGTTTGTGTGTGCGTGACTGCGTGCGGCCTCCTGCTGAGTATAGATGGCGCCGTGCGGCCTCCTGCTGTCTCTGGGCGGGCGCCGTGTGGCCTCCCGCTGTGTATAGATGGCGCTGTGCGGCCTCCTGCTGTTTCTGGGGGGGGGGGGCGCCGTGCGGCCTCCCGCTGTGTATAGATGGCGCCGTGCGGCCTACTGCTGTCTCTTGGGGGGGGGGCGCCGTGCAGCCTCCCGCTGTGTACATATGGCGCCGTGCAGCCTCCCGCTGTGTATAGATGGCGCCGTGCGGCCTCCCGCTGGGTATAGATGGCATTGTGCGGCCCCCTGTGTATAGATGGCATCGTGCGGCCTTCCGCTGTTTATAGGTGGGGCCTCCCGCTGTGTATAGGTGGCGCCGTGCGGCCTCCCGCTGTGTATAGGTGGCGCCGCCCGCTGTGCATAGGTGGCGCCGTGCGGCCTCCCGCTGTGTATAGGTGGCGCCTCCCGCTGTGTATAGGTGGCGCCGTGCGGCCTCCCGCTGTGTATAGGTGGCGCCGTGCGGCCTCCCGCTGTGTATAGGTGGCGCCGTGCGGCCTCCCGCTGTGTATAGGTGACGCCGTGCGGCCTCCTGCTGAGTATAGATGGCGCCGTGCGGCTTCCTGCTGTCTTTGGGGTCGGGGTTGCCGTGCGGCCTCCTGCTGAGTATAGATGGCGCCGTGCGGCCTCCTGCTGTCTCTGTGGGGGGGCGCTGTGCGGCCTCCCGCTGTGTATAGATTGCGCCGTGCGGCCTCCTGCTCTCTCTGGGGGGGGGCGCTGTGGGCCTCCCGCTGTGTATAGGTGGCGCCGTGTGGCCTCCCGCTGTGTATAGATGGCGCCGTGCGGCCTCCCGCTGTGTATAGATGGCTACGTGCGGCCTCCCGCTGTGTATAGATGGCTACGTGCGGCCTCCCGCTGTGTATAGATGGCTACGTGCGGCCTCCCGCTGTGTATAGATGGCTTAGTGCGGCCTCCCGCTGTGTATAGATGGCTACGTGCGGCCTCCCGCTGTGTATAGATGGCTACGTGCCTCCTCCCGCTGTGTATAGATGGCTACGTGCGGCCTCCTGCTGTGTATAGATGGCTACGTGCGGCCTCCAGCTGTGTATAGATGGTTACGTGTGCTCAATATTGAGTCATACAATTAATGTAAGGCTATGTGCCCACGATGCAGAAATGCTCCGGATTTTTTTTGAGCGTTTCCGCATCTCCCTGGCAGAAAAAACGCATGTGGATTGTACATGCTTTTTTCCTGCCTGGGACTTGCTGATGTGAAGCATTCTTCACTTGCATTTCCGCATGCGGGTTGACAAACGCTTTCCAAGCGATTTTGGCATCACTTGGAAAGTACTTGATAACTTGGTCACACTATATAAATCCATGCAACCGGCATGGATTTATATAGTGTGACCATAAAAGAATGGTAAAAAATAAATATATAATTACCTTCTGATGGCCTGCCGACGTCAGCGGTCGCGTGACCCGTCACATGACTAAATGACGTCACGGCAGGTCCTTTTCAGACCATCGCGAGCTGCTGGCAAGCCAGGACGCATCGGATAAAGACACCGGGGGCCATCAGAAGGTAAGTATAATATTTATTTTTTATTTTATTCTTTTTTTACAGGTTCTATGGTACCCGGGTCCAGAGTAGAGTCTCCTCTTCTCCAAACCCGGGTACCATCCGCACATTGAAGCGCATGGATTCTGCATGTACAGATGCAGTGATGCGGATGCCATGCGTTCTAATGCAAGTCAATGGCGGCGAAAGCGCCGTGCTTCCACAAAATAATTGGTAGTGCAGCGGATTTTTCCGCAATGATAATCCGCAGCGGAAATTTACACAGCATGTGCACAGCACATGCGGATTATCATTGGGGAACATGGCCGACCTTCTATCAAGCGTTTTTAAGCGTTTCTGCAGCGGAATTGCCACCGCGGAAACGCTTAAAAAACGCATAGTGGGCACACAGCCTAAAAAAAATTATTATAATTAATATTGTGTTCTCCCCGCCTCAGTCCTCACTGCACAACGCTGAACACGAGCTCCTCATCACCAGTCCTCCTGTCCCGGCACAATGTGCGCACTGCTGCAGCTGCAGGTGGAATAGTGTCCACTGGACTGAGAAGGCCCCGCCCCTTCTGGTGACATCATGATTCCATGAAATCACTCCTCCCCCTCAAGAAATCAACTCCAATCTAGACACTCCCTTGTTGCTGGGGCGTGGTGACGCTGTAGCTGGGTGATTGCAGGCAGAGTAGTGGTGTTTGGCGTCTGTACTACAGGTAAGATGGGAATGTGCCAAGGTGATTACTACATTCAGGACAATAAGTAGCTAGCTGTAGGTGTGCAGAATCCCACTCCCAATATTGTCAGGGTCTCGCACCCCTTCGTGTCGTGGGCTGTCAGGCTCCCGCACCCCTTCATGTCGTGGGCTGTCAGGCTCCCGCACCCCCTCGTGTCGTGGGCTGCCAGGCTCCCGCATCCCCTCGTGCTGTGGGCTGTCAGGCTCCCGCACCCCCTCGTGTCATGGGCTGCCAGGCTCCCGCACCCCCTCGTGTCGTGGGCTGCCAGGCTCCCGCATCCCCTCGTGTCGTGGGCTATCGGGCTCCCGCACCCCCTCGTGTCGTGGGCTGTCAGGCTCCCGCACCCCCTCGTGTCGTGGGCCGCCAGGCTCCCGCACCCCCTCGTGTCGTGGGCTGCCAGGCTCCCGCATCCCCTCGTGTCGTGGGCTATCGGGCTCCCGCACCCTCTCGTGTCGTGGGCTGTCAGGCTCCCGCATCCCCTCGTGTCGTGGGCTGCCAGGCTCCCGCACCCCCTCGTGTCGTGGGCTGTCAGGCTCCCGCACCCCCTCGTGTCGAGGGCTGTCAGGCTCCCGCACCCCCTCGTGTCGTGGGCTGCCAGGCTCCCGCACCCCCTCGTGTCGTGGGCTGTCAGGCTCCCGCACCCCCTCGTGTCATGGGCTGTCAGGCTCCCGCACCCCCTCGTGTCGTGGGCTGTCAGGCTCCCGCACCCCCTCTTGTCGTGGGCTGTCAGGCTCCCGCACCCCCTCTTGTCGTGGGCTGCCAGGCTCCCGCACCCCCTCGTGTCGAGGGCTGTCAGGCTCCCGCACCCCCTCATGTCGTCGGCTGTCAGGCTCCCGCACCCCCTCGTGCCGTGGGCTGTCGGGCTCCCGCACCCCCTCGTGTCATGGGCTGTCAGGCTCCCGCACCCCCTCGTGCCCTGGGCTGTCAGTCTCCCTCACTCCCTCATGCCGTGGGCTGTCAGGCTCCCGCACTCTCCCCTTGTCGTTGTCTGTGGAGAAGATTAATACATATTTTCATTTTTCAGGTTTTCTCTTATAAAACAAGATCCCTGAGCTTCTGTCTTTGACCGAAAAAATGGCGTCTGACAAGTCGCTGCTGTCTGCAGAAATGAACACAAACATGGAGGAAGCGCTGTATGAACAGATGCTGATGAAGGTACGAAAGATGAATTGGAGAGGCCAGCAATCACCGGGTGAATGTCTCCTCCGTCAGCTGCCGGGGGCGCGGCAGTCTCCAACATTCACCTAATGTGTATTGTTGGCTTTAGACCCCTCACAGTTGTACTATTTTGGTGCAGGAAAAATCAGTTTGCAGAACCATCCTGTTCATGTTACTCACTGATTCTCACTTGTTGCCTCATTTCAGGCCAAACAGGAGATGGAGAGCAGAATACCGAACTTACCAGAAAGCAGAGAGATCAGACCCCAGCCGGGTGAGATGGGCGTCCTCTGATTATTATCCAGATTACTTTGTGCATATTATGTGACAGATAGCACAGTGGGGCAGTGGGGTCTTATTGACTGCAACGGTCACATGATGCAACCAACGTGGGGGGTCACATAATTTCTTATGCAGTTGATTACATGTAAATGCTGCTTGGCTTTTGCCGATTTTATTGTGTTTTTGTTCACTTTTTGTTTTTATTTCTGTGTTAGGTTTCTGCATTAAAACTCGCACATCCAAAAATACCAAAATCTTTATTAACATCTGCAAGTCGAACCAGATCCCAGCGGCCCCGGACGTGACGGAGCAGGAGTTAGTCAGCATCCTGGAATCTGATGATCCCTCCGGCTATCGAGTCCCCATGAGCCTTGGAGAGCCCCACGTTGAAGTTGATAATAGTACGTTTTTTTTTAATACAGCGCTTCTCTTTTTAAAGGGATAGTCCAGAGATATCCTTAAAGGGGTTAAAATAGCAAGTATTACAACTTACTAATCCTCAATGGTCAAAGGTGCCATCTCCACAGGTTCTGGTAGGTCCACTTCCAGTCTGCGGAATAAAGTTTGACATCTTGTTGTTGACTTTTGAACTTTTTTGGTTTAGATTTGGGACTTAGAGGGATTGTCCACTACTTGGATTCCCCTTTAAGAACTTATACCACTTATTCATAGCAGCCCTACTAAGGTCAATGGATTGAGTCGGCACCGCAAAGTATCTAAGTCCTGGTGCACTTTGTCCTACAGGTAGAGGCGGCTGCTCGGCGTACGACATAGTGATTAATGGCACCTTCTTTGAGAAAATTACGGTAACTGCAATTGCTTATTCCGACATACGAGCTGTCTGCTCTCCTTTGTGTCAGCTCCTTACTTTGTATTTTTTTTATTAGAATAATGAGCTTTTCAGGGAATTTTTTATCACCGTGGCCATGGAGGGACTAGAGAACAAGTACGAAATGGAGCTGTCAAGAGGTAACGACTGCATCACTGATCTTTTCCTTGATTTTTCCATCGACCACACAAGGACTTGTTCTTTCGTGGAGCAAGTTTACCATATAATATATTGAACATTTTTATGTACCAACCTGTTGTATGGCACCGTATCAAATGCCTTTGAAAAGTCCAGATAGACAACATCCACTAAGTTTCCCTGGTCCAACCTGAACTTACCTCTCCATAGAATCTTTTCAGATTAGTTTGCAGGACAGATCCCTCATAATCATATGTTTAGGTTATTCTTATTGAGGTGCTCCAGGTTAGTATCTCTTAGAAAACCCTCAAAGTTGTTGCCCACAGTACAAGTTAAACTTACCGACCTATAAATTCCAGGCTCAGATGTTATCCCCTTCTTGAATATTGGTACCACATTTGCTATGTGGGTGTAACCCTGGTGGATATGGACCCACTGCCCAACGGGAGGGTTGTGACTAGGTGTCTACTGGGTCTCCACTAGAACCTCTGGTGGTGAGGATAGACTGGGCCGCCAGTAGACACCAGGTACCACTTCAGTGCAGTTCCCGGGACTGCAGCAGCATTCCGGAGGTACCAGGGTACCAGACTCAGGAGAGCGAAGACAAGGACTAGGTCAGACAGTCTGAGATCAGGGCAGGAAGCACAGATTCAGGATAGAGAAAAATGGCAAGGGGGACAGGGGTTTTTGATACCAGAAAACTCCTTTAACGCTTGCAACCTCTGTTGCTTGACTGCTACTCAAACAGTCAAATCAGTCAGTAAGAATTTAGGGAACTTCCATGGCGATATTTTGCATCAGTATTTGTTAGCAGACGCCAGGAGTGGATCCAAAACAGAAGAGGTGAAAGTGTTTCAGTTACTATTTTTCACTGTGTTTGTTCCCCTCTGGTTTTGAGCTTACAAATACTGATGTAAATTAGTGCCCAAAATACTCACTGTGTGAATGAGGCGAGGAAGCTGCTTGTAGTACTGTAATATAAGTCCTTATTCTGAGGATGAGTTCTGTAATTCTTGTCTTCTCTGCTCCATCAAACTCCCCAGAGCAGGGGCAACCCCTGGAGCAAAACTTCTGGCGGCAGATGTCCAGACGTATGACTCAGTGATGTGTGATGGACCCCGACTCCCAAACAAAATGAATCAGACACATACAAAATAAATACACAAATCATTGCAATTAGGTGTCAAACGTTCTCAACTTTATTTAAATTTACATGACACCGAAAATGGCACAACCCTCGACTCACGAAGAGTCACCCTCCAGCGCTCAGGAGAGGAAAACCCCCTGTGGAGGAAACCTCTAGGGAACCATGGCTGGAAGGCTGCCCTTCCCTTGGGCTTAGAGAGTTAGTGCCGATATATGACAGAGTTTTAGAATTTCTACATATTTACAGAGAATGACATAACAAATATAGACTATTAATGTGATAAACTGGATGTGGGAGAGATCTGGCTGCGATATCTGTCACCACATTTATTGCTGGAACGAATTTAGTTGATCTGATTTCCCAGGTGGATCTACCACTTCTCCCTTACAGATCCAGCTCCGTCTCTCAAGATGTTGGGTACTTGGTTACAGGGGTTGCTCATTATGGATAACCCCTAATAGGATGAGTATCCCCTCCCCCTCCCAATTTATCACCCATTAAAGTCAAGGATCCATCCATGAACTCCCAAAGAAGAGCAGCTCTTTGTACATAGTAACAGAAGGGGATCCTGTTTTGGGGACCCCCCCTCTGTTACCTTCCCTTCCCCCCGGGGTGTCTAAGAAGACAACCCCTTTCCCTGCTAGAACCTCCAAATTACACCAACATTGGCACATTACGTGGGGTGGTCAAGCTCAAGGTCCTCAGGCGCATCATCAGTAATGGCGCTGATCATGGCAGCGCGGCATTCTTTTATGGAATCTTCTTTATGACACTTGTTTATGCCCTCACAATAGTTGTCATGGTTACTACAAGGGCTATTACTAGTGTTGAGCATTCCGATACTGAAATATCGGGTGTCGGCCGATATTCGCGGTATCGGAATTCCGATACTTAATTCCGATACTTTTGCAATATCGTATACCGGAATCGGAAGTTCCCATAATGCAATGAGCCATTTTCATTTTATTCAGCCAATGAGGATCCTAAGAAGTGTGGGCACATCTTATTAGGCATGTAGGCATCTTAACTAATGGCATGGCTGTGATTGGCTGCTGAAATGATGTCATGATGCACTATAAAAGCCGCCGCCGCCATTTTGAGCTCACTCTGCTGTGAATTCAGTTAGGGATAGGATGCTGTTGTTCTGAGGGACAGTTTTAGCTACCTATTTAGTCTATTCTGCTTTACTCAAGCTACTTTATAAATCGCTGTGCCTTGCAGCGCTAGTGCACAGTTCTCTGTGCTGTTCACCGCTGTCTGCAAGGTCTGTGTGTGTGAGTGCAGCTCACCCTGTAGTGTGTGCTTCAGCCAAGTCTGGTTGTAGTGCACTCAGTGTGTGTCACTGCCTCATACATTGTCCTTTTTTGCCAATTCATAATTTTTCCTGATATCTCCTATTAGTGTGGTGGTTCCATCCGTATTCAGCTAAATTTGTTCCAAACACACTATATAGGAGTAGATAGAGACATTTTTTTGGTCTTGCAGCGCTAGTGCACAGTGCTCTGCATCTGTACTGTTCACCGCTGTCTGCAAGGTCTGGTGTGTGAGTGCAGCTCACCTTGTAGTGTGTGCTTCAGCCACGTCTGGTTATAGTGCACTCAGTGTGTGTCACTGCCTCATACATTGTCCTTTATTGCCAATTCATAATTTTTCCTGATATCTCCTATTAGTGTGGTGGTTCCATCCGTATTCAGCTAAATTTGTTCCAAACACACTATATAGGAGTAGATAGAGAAATTTTTTTGGTCTTGCAGCGTTAGTGCACAGTGCTCTGCATCTGTACTGTTCACCGCTGTCTGCAAGGTCTGGTGTGTGAGTGCAGCTCACCCTGTAGTGTGTGCTTCAACCACGTCTGGTTGTAGTGCACTCAGTGTGTGTCACTGCCTCATACATTGTCCTTTTTTGCCAATTCATAATTTTTCCTGATTTCTCCTATTAGTGTGGTGGTTCCATCCGTATTCAGCTAAACTGGTTCCAAACACACTATATAGGAGTAGTTAGAGGAGCCTTTCTGCAGCATTGGGCCCTGCAGCCCCAGCCAGATTAGTATTAGCCTATTTTTTGCAGCCTCATCTATTGCATTGTAGGTTACCTTCCTACATTGTAATAGCTACAAAAAGTTTGTGATACTATCGTTATTACATCTTTAGGCACATCCAGTGTCTTTTTGTGACAAAAAAAACCTAAATAAAGTTCACCAAACACTCCACTTTACAGTTGTGTAGGCCACATTAGCTCATATTAAAGTCTAGTCCACACTTTATAAAATTAGTGTTTCTTATACCTGTTAGCAGCTGTTCAGGAATAAGCACACTAAGCCCTTAGTACTTTTCTGCCTATCTTTATCAGTCTACCAAGATGAAGAAGGCAGGGAGTAAGGCATGTGGGCGTGGGCGTGGAGTTTCTGCAGGGAGAGGACGTGAGGATTCTGTGCCTGCAGGGAGAGGACGTGGGGATTCTGTGCCTGCTGCGGGCACCAGTGACTCAGCATCCCCCAGTTTTACCAGGGAACAGTCCTTTATGCGCAGCTTTGTATGAGCTAGCCGTACCCCACTGCTGCGGGAGGACCAAATTGAAGCCGTTGTCGGATGGATGGCAGCTAACGCATCGACTTCAATTAGTTCCTGATCCTCTCAGGTCCTGAGCACTGAAGAGCACCCATCTGTCTCTTCACCACCTGCCAAATTGCCCAGGCAGTCAGAGAGCCCTGGACAGGAGCCATCTCTACTTCTGTTCTCTGAATCTCTTGGCTTGGAAAGAGGGGGCCAGCCAAGCAGAATTCGAGAATTTGAAGAAGAGGTAGTATGCAGTGATGTGCAACCGTTTTGTCTCTCTGAATCTGAAGAGGCGGGTGGGCCAGTGCCTATGGTCAGCAGCACACCTCAGTACGCATCTGATGATGAGACTCAGGTGCCACTTTCTGGTGCGTAGTGCTGTCGAGACTACCCAGGAGAAGCAGTTGTTTGAAGAGGGTGGTGTAGATGATGAGGTCCTTGACCCATCATGGCGTGAGGGACAGGAAGGTGGTGGGAGCAGCTCTGAGGAAGAGATTCCCCGAACAGCCCAAAAAGGAGGGAGAGGGAGGGGGCAGACTTGGTTGCCTGTAGCCTCCACTTCGGCACCCATTAGGAGCATGGCTCTTCCAAAATCCAAAGCGGGCGCTCCCAAGACTTGCAGTGCCTGGTCCTTTTTTGACACAGTTGCAGATGACATTTGCTTTGTCAAATGCAAGCTGTGTAATCAGAAGGTGAAAAGAGGGAAAAGTGTCAGCAACCTCAATACCACAAATATGTGGAAACATGTGCGGACCAAGCACGTGGTGGAGTTACAAAAACACCCTGAAGACCTAGGCCAACCTACAGCGCCACCTACCACCTCTTCAGCTCGTGTTGTAGCCTCTTCCTCCAGCTCACACACAGCTGGTTCGGCTTCCTCACAGGATCGCCATGGAAGAATCTCTGGCACTGTTGTACAGAGACACAGTGTAATTCCACCCACAGCACCACTTTCCCAGTCATCCTCACACTCCCAGGCCAGTCTACAGCCATCGTTAGCACAGGCATGGGAGAAAAGGCGCCCATACTCGGCAAACCACCCCCGAGCACAGGCTCTGAATGCTGGCATTGCTAAACTACTGGCCCTTGAAATGCTATCATTCAGGCTGGTGGAGACTGACACATTCTGTAACTTTATGGCATTGGCAGTCCCACAATACAAAGTGCCCAGCCGATTTTATTTCAGCAGGCAAGCCGTCCCTGCCCTGCAACATCATGTGGAGGGAAAAATTAAACATGCGCTACAAAACGCCGTCAGTAGCAAGGTCCACCTGACCACCGATGCGTGGACCAGTAAGCATGGACAGGGACGATACCTTTCCCTCACTGCCCATTGGGTAAATGTTGTGGAGCCGGGTACAGATCTTGAGAGTGGCGCTGTACGTGTTCTGCCAACTCCAAGGATTGCAGGAATCCAGTCTGTACACATTGACTCCTCCTCATACTCCAGTTCCTCTGAATCAGCGCTGCAGGAGCCGTCACGGTCTACCTCCACATCGACCCGTGAACGGTTACCTGTTATGGTGACCAATATGAGCACAGCCGTGGCCAAACGTCAAAAGGCCGTATTAAAATTAATTTCTTTGGGGAATCGAAGCCACACAGCGCAGGAGCTCTGGAATGCCATCAAGCAGCAGAGCGACGTGTGGTTTGTGCCAGCGAATCTCCAGCCAGGCATGGTAGTGTGTGACAATGGCCGAAATCTGGTGGCAGCTCTGGGCCTAGGCAACCTCACTCACATCCCATGTCTGGCACATGTGCTCAACTTGGTCGTGCAGAGTTTTTTGAGGGACTATCCGGATCTTGATGCACTGCTTCACAAGGTCCGCATAGAGTGCGCTCACTTGCGGCGTTCCAGCAATGCAAGATCACGCATTGCAGCTCTGCAGCGCCGATTACGTCTTCCGGAACATCGCATCATATGTGACCTACCCACCAGGTGGAATTCAACGTTACATATGTTGGAGAGGTTGTGTGAGCAGCAGGCAGCAGTAATGGAGTACCAGCTGCAGCAGGCGCAAAGAAGTCGCAGTGCGCGCCGTTCACACTTCACCACCACTGAGTGGGCCTCTATGAAGGACATTTGCCACGTTTTACGTGCCTTCGATTATTCCACGCGGATGGCGAGTGCAGATGATGCACTAGTCAGCATGACTATCCCCCTTATCTGCCTGCTTGAAAAAACACTGCAAGCACTAAGGGACGAGGTTTTGGAAGAGGTGGAGGATGAGGAGTCACAAATGCCATCTGCTTCTCTACAGTCTGCGCAACGTGGTTCCTCACAAAGGCCTAGGCAGGGGACACTTTGTGAGGAGGAGTCAATGGATGAAGAAGACATCTGTCCAGAGGAGGGAGGTACACAGTGCTCTAGTAGTCAGTATCTAGAGCGAGGGTGGGGTGATGCAGAGCAGGCAGAGATCACGCCTCAAGCAGGGGACAGCGTTTCTTGGCCAGTTGGCAGTCTGCAGCACATGGTTGATTTCATGCTGCAGTGCCTGAGAAACGACCGCCGCATCGCCCACATTCTCAACACGGCTGATTATTGGGTGTCCACCCTCCTAGATCCTCGCTACCGGGACAACTTACAAAGCCTCATAACACCGTTGAACCGGGAGCGTAAAATGCGGGAGTACCAAGACGCACTGGTGCATTCCATCATGTTCTCCATTCCAACCGAGAGCAGTGCTGCTAGTGCTTTACAAAGCAGCTCAGTGCGTCGAGGCAGTGGAGGAAGCTCTGCACAAAGAGGGAGCAGAAGCAGCGCCTCAGCACAAGGCAAGACCAGCATGGCCGAAATGTGGCAAAGTTTTGTGTCCCCGCCGCCACAAATGTCTACACCATCACAGACGGCTCCAGTCAGCAGGAGGCAACATTTCCGTCAGATGGTGACAGACTACATGTCTTGCCCTCTTAGTGTACTCCCAGACGGCTCTTCTCCCTTCAAGTTTTGGGTCTGTAAGCTAGATACATGGCCAGAGCTAAGTCAGTATGCATTGGAGGTGCTAGCTTGCCCTGCTGCTAGTGTATTATCGGAACGCGTCTTTAGTGCCGCAGGTGGTGTACTAACAGACCGTCGCATGCGACTATCCTCCGATAACGTTGACCGGCTTACTTTTCTCAAAATGAACAAGGCCTGGATCTCTCATGAATTTGCCAGTCCTCTTCCAGAATAAATAATTGTTGGCAAAAGTATCCAGGTCTCCTGTTCTGTTCATGTTTCTACCACCTGAACTGTAATCCCTGAGCTCCAACACCGCCAGTTGGCGCTCGGAAGTGCCGTCTGCACAGTCAACACTTGCTGCCGTGTCATTGGGGTTCAGTAACGTCAGCTGTTCCCCGGCTGTGCGGATGGCAATTTCTCCTGCTCTGTCCACATTCTCACTACTACAGATTTTAAAGTTGCTCCAATTACACCTCTGGCTCCTCTGTTTTCAGTATTATCCCTGAGCTCCAACACCGCCAGTTGGCGCTTGGAAGTGCCGTCTGCACAGTCAACACTTGCTGCCATGTCATTGGGGTTCAGTAACGTCAGCTGTTCCCCTGCTGTGCGGACGGCAATTTCTCCTGCTCTGTCCACATTCTCACTACTACAGATTTTAAAGTTGCTCCAATTACACCTCTGGCTCCTCTGTTTTCAGTATTATCCCTGAGCTCCAACACCGCCAGTTGGTGCTCGGAAGTGCCGTCTGCACAGTCAACACTTGCTGCCGTGTTATTGGGGTTCAGTAACGTCAGCTGTTCCCCTGCTGTGCGGACGGCAATTTCTCCTGCTCTGTCCACATTCTCACTACTACTGATTTTAAAGTTGCTCCAATTACACCTCTGGCTCCTCTGTTTTCAGTATTATCCCTGAGCTCCAACATCGCCAGTTGGCGCTCGGAAGTGCCGTCTGCACAGTCAACACTTGCTGCCGTGTTATTGGGGTTCAGTAACGTCAGCTGTTCCCCTGCTGTGCGGACGGCACTTTCTCCTGCTCTGTCCACATCCACTGTACTACTGATTTAAAACCTCCTCCAAATACACCTCTGGCTCCTCTGTTTTCAGTATTATCCCTGAGCTCCAACACCGCCAGTTGGCGCTCGGAAGTGCCGTCTGCACAGTCAACACTTGCTGCCATGTTATTGGGGTTCAGTAACGTCAGCTGTTCCCCTGCTGTGCGGACGGCAATTTCTCCTGCTCTGTCCACATCCACTGTACTACTGATTTAAAACCTCCTCCAAATACACCTCTGGCTCCTCTGTTTTCAGTATTATCCCTGAGCTCCAACATCGCCAGTTGGCGCTCCGAAGTGCCGTCTGCACAGTCAACACTTGCTGCCATGTTATTGGGGTTCAATAACGTCACCTGTTCCCCTGCTGTGCGGACGGCAATTTCTCCTGCTCTGTCCACATTCACTGTACTGCTGATTTAAAACCTCCTCCAAATACACCTCTGGCTCCTCTGTTTTCAGTATTATCCCTGAGCTCCAACACCGCCAGTTGGCGCTCGGAAGTGCCGTCTGCACAGTCAACACTTGCTGCCGTGTCATTGGGGTTCAGTAACGTCAGCTGTTCCCCTGCTGTGCGGACGGCAATTTCTCCTGCTCTGTCCACATTCTCACTACTACAGATTTTAAAGTTGCTCCAATTACACCTCTGGCTCCTCTGTTTTCAGTATTATCCCTGAGCTCCAACACCGCCAGTTGGTGCTCGGAAGTGCCGTCTGCACAGTCAACACTTGCTGCCGTGTTATTGGGGTTCAGTAACGTCAGCTGTTCCCCTGCTGTGCGGACGGCAATTTCTCCTGCTCTGTCCACATTCTCACTACTACTGATTTTAAAGTTGCTCCAATTACATCTCTGGCTCCTCTGTTTTCAGTATTATCCCTGAGCTCCAACACCACCAGTTGGCGCTCGGAAGTGCCGTCTGCACAGTCAACACTTGCTGCCGTGTTATTGGGGTTCAGTAACGTCAGCTGTTCCCCTGCTGTGCGGACGGCACTTTCTCCTGCTCTGTCCACATCCACTGTACTACTGATTTAAAACCTCCTCCAAATACACCTCTGGCTCCTCTGTTTTCAGTATTATCCCTGAGCTCCAACACCGCCAGTTGGCGCTCGGAAGTGCCGTCTGCACAGTCAACACTTGCTGCCATGTTATTGGGGTTCAGTAACGTCAGCTGTTCCCCTGCTGTGCGGACGGCAATTTCTCCTCCTCTGTCCACATTCTCACTACTACAGATTTTAAAGTTGCTCCAATTACACCTCTGGCTCCTCTGTTTTCAGTATTATCCCTGAGCTCCAACACCGCCAGTTGGTGCTCGGAAGTGCCGTCTGCACAGTCAACACTTGCTGCCGTGTTATTGGGGTTCAGTAACGTCAGCTGTTCCCCTGCTGTGCGGACGGCAATTTCTCCTGCTCTGTCCACATTCTCACTACTACTGATTTTAAAGTTGCTCCAATTACACCTCTGGCTCCTCTGTTTTCAGTATTATCCCTGAGCTCCAACATCGCCAGTTGGCGCTCGGAAGTGCCGTCTGCACAGTCAACACTTGCTGCCGTGTTATTGGGGTTCAGTAACGTCAGCTGTTCCCCTGCTGTGCGGACGGCACTTTCTCCTTCTCTTTCCACATCCACTGTACTACTGATTTAAAACCTCCTCCAAATACACCTCTGGCTCCTCTGTTTTCAGTATTATCCCTGAGCTCCAACACCGCCAGTTGGCGCTCGGAAGTGCCGTCTGCACAGTCAACACTTGCTGCCATGTTATTGGGGTTCAGTAACGTCAGCTGTTCCCCTGCTGTGCGGACGGCAATTTCTCCTGCTCTGTCCACATCCACTGTACTACTGATTTAAAACCTCCTCCAAATACACCTCTGGCTCCTCTGTTTTCAGTATTATCCCTGAGCTCCAACACCGCCAGTTGGCGCTCGGAAGTGCCGTCTGCACAGTCAACACTTGCTGCCATGTTATTGGGGTTCAGTAACGTCAGCTGTTCCCCTGCTGTGCGGACGGCAATTTCTCCTCCTCTGTCCACATTCTCACTACTACAGATTTTAAAGTTGCTCCAATTACACCTCTGGCTCCTCTGTTTTCAGTATTATCCCTGAGCTCCAACACCGCCAGTTGGCGCTCGGAAGTGCCGTCTGCACAGTCAACACTTGCTGCCGTGTTATTGGGGTTCAGTAACGTCAGCTGTTCCCCTGCTGTGTGTCCGGCAAATTCTCCTGCTTTGTCCACATCCACTGTACTACTGATTTAAAACTTGCTCCAATTACACCTCTGGCTCCACTCTGGGTTCCAGCACCGCCAGCTGGTTCTTGGTAGTTCCATTTGCTCTTGTACCTTCTACTACCCATCCGGGTTCCAGTACCGTCAGCTGGTTCTGGGCAGTGCCTTTGGATTAGGTGCCTCCTTCTCGGTATCCAAGTTCCACCAACGTCTGCTGGTTCTTGGTAGTGCTTTCTGGCACAGGTACCTCCTGCTCAGTAACCGAGTTCCAGTACCGTCAGCTGGTCTTCGGCAGTTCCATTGGCTCTTGTACCTTCTGCTATCCATCCGGGTTCCAGTACCGTCAGCTGGTCCTCGGTAGTTCAATTTGCTCTTGTACCTTCTACTACCCATCCGGGTTCGAGTACCGTCAGCTGGTTCTCGGCAGTGACTTTGGCACGGGTACTCCCTCCTGCCCAGCCTGGTTCCAGCACGCCAGCTGTTTCCGGGTAGTGTCAACGTCACTTTGCCTCCAATGCGTTGTCCTGTCGTGTTGCGGTCGGGTTAGCCGACTCTATGGTGCCTGCAGTTTAGGTGACTCCTATGTGGGCTGCGGGATCTGGCAATGAAGGCTGGTTCCATAGTGCCAATAGGACAAGCACCCCCTGTAGGACTGTGGGTTTTGGTAACTGCGGCCGGCTCGCGGCCTTGAACTTTTTTTTACATGGGTACCTTCTGCTACCCATTCGGGTTCCAGTACCGTCAGCTGGTTCTCGGCAGTGCCTTTGGATTAGGTGCCTCCTTCTCGGTATCCAAGTTCCACCAACGTCTGCTGGTCCTTGGTAGTGCTTTCTGGCACAGGTACCTCCTGCTTAGTAACCGAGTTCCAGTACCGTCAGCTGGTCTTCGGCAGTTCCATTGGCTTTTGTACCTTCTACTACCCATCCGGGTTCCAGTACCGTCAGCTGGTTCTCGGCAGTGTCTTTGGCACGGGTACTCCCTCCTGCCCAGCCTGGTTCCAGCACGCCAGCTGTTTCCGGGTAGTGTCAACGTCACTTTGCCTCCAATGCGTTGTCCTGTCGTGTTGCGGTCGGGTTAGCCGACTCTATGGTGCCTGCAGTTTAGGTGACTCCTATGTGGGCTGCGGGATCTGGCAATGAAGGCTGGTTCCATAGTGCCTATAGGACAAGCACCCCCTGTAGGACTGTGGGTTTTGGTAACTGCGGCCGGCTCGCGGCCTTGAACTTTTTTTTACATGGGTACCTTCTGCTACCCATCCGGGTTCCAGTACCGTCAGCTGGTTCTCGGCAGTGCCTTTGGATTAGGTGCCTCCTTCTCGGTATCCAAGTTCCACCAACGTCTGCTGGTCCTTGGTAGTGCTTTCTGGCACAGGTACCTCCTGCTTAGTAACCGAGTTCCAGTACCGTCAGCTGGTCTTCAGCAGTTCCATTGGCTCTTGTACCTTCTGCTACCCATCCGGGTTCCAGTACCGTCAGCTGGTTCTCGGTAGTTCCTCAGCTTTCTTGTACCTTCTGCTACATTTCCAAGTTCAAGCTTTTTGAAATGGTTCTTGGTAATCACTCTGGATCTCCCTGACGAGGACCCTGAAGACGAGGACCCTGAAGACCAACCCTAAGAAGACGAGGACCCCGAAGACAATGACCCTGAAGACGAGGACCCTGAAGACCACCCCGAAGAAGACGAGGACCCTGAAGACCACCCCGAAGAAGACGAGGACCCTGAAGACCACCCCGAAGAAGACGAGGACCCCGAAGACGAGGACCCAGAAGACCAACCCGAAGAAGACGAGGACCCCGAAGACGACGACCCCCGAAGACGATGACCCTGAAGACCACCCCGAAGATGACCAAGAAGATGACCCTGAAGAAGTTGACCAAGAGGACAAAGAAGAGAAGACAAGCACCAAGATACAGAAGAACAAGAGACAGAAAACCAAGAAGCAGAAATACAAGAAGCTGCAGAACAAAAAGCGGAAGAACATTAAGCATAAGACAAAAAATCAGAGCAAAAGATAATATCTAAATTATAAGCAGAAGATGACTAAGCAGTGTATGGGGGTGAGTCCGTTCCTCCTCGTGGTGCCCCTGGAAAAGACCTGCTGCTGCAGGCCAAACTGAACGCGGACAAATCCTGTTGTAAATCTTTTGTGACGGGCAGAACGAAAGGTGTAATGTCCAACCTTTTATAGATAACAACTACAGGAATGCCTGTCACAAATAAGAATATGATGAAGAAGAAGAATGTGAAGAAGATGAAGAAGTAGAATATGAAGAATGTAAAAAAAAAGAATAATACGAAGAAGGTGAAGAAGAAGAAGATGAAGAAGGTGAAGAAGAAGAGGATGAAAAAGATGCTGAGGATGATGAAGGAGAAAGTGTGGGAGAAGTAAAAAAGAAGTTGAAGAGCATAGAAGTAGTGAAACATAAATATCTGACAAAATATAAAAATACTTAACATAGTCAATATTTCCGTAACTCAGAACGTCTTAAAAAAATATTAATTCCTGCTATTCCATTTGATTGGGCTAAACCTCTATGCCTTTATTGTCTCCCCCACCTCCCCCAATACATTCTACATTATTCTTAGTTGTTTTCCTTCATGTAGAATTAACCTACAAGGAAAGAAATGGTTTATTTTCATTCCGATATTTCTGTCCCATTGACTTGCATTGGTTTCCGGTATCGGTCCGATCCAATCCGATCCGATATTTCCCGATATCGGAAGGTATCGCTCAACACTAGCTATTACTGATGCAGGGTCCAAGTATTAACCCTTTCATCATTGGTAATTCACTTTCATTATGGAGGCAAATAACTGCACTTGTTACCAAGCAGGAGTCTTATCATTACGGCTTCCCTTAGGCACCATAAGAAATACAGATTATAGAACATACGTACAAGTGTTTCAGGAGTGTTTTGCACTTTTTAGATGCATAGATTGGGCTTATAACTAGCACTTTACAAAGCGGAAAATTAAGAGGAAATTACTTGTAAAATAATATTATAGGGAATTGCATTTCTAGCATTTTCCTAATGTGCATTCTGCATACTTGCATAGTTACATAGGTTGAAAAAGTTTTAACTTTAATGTCCTAGGTCTATCTCCAAAGTTATACATTTTCTATTACTAGATTATTTATAACCCACAATGTCATGTTTTGTTAAAAACGTATCCAGCCCTTCTATAAATGCTGTTATGCTATCTGCCATTACTATATCTTGTGGTTGGCATTCCACAGTCTGACTGCTCTAACTGTAAAGAATCCTTTCCTATTAATTTGCCAGAATCGCTTCACCTCCGCTTCTTATGAATGTTCCTGGTGCTTTGTAAGGTCCTGGAAAGTGATAAGTCATGTGCCAGTACTATGCATTGACCACATATGTATTTATACATATAAATGTATATTTATGAAGGAGATGATAATTACCCTTCATAGAGGTGTTACGATCATTCATAAATTGCTTTCATAGGTTTGATCTCCAGGATTAGGAGAGATTTGGGGTGTAAACGTAATAAACAATGAGTAAAACATCAAAGCAAATGAAAAAGGGTTTGTGACCCAAACTGGTAGGTGAGACCGGCTAGCCCCATATTATACGAGGTCACAACCAGGTTTCGCCTGAGGAGGGCAGCACTAATGAGTCCTCAGGAGCGCATAACCCTGAAATATGCAGCGATTCTACACTACCCATTATAAAAGGGTTTAATATGCTACTTACTACCATGTTTTAGCTAAGATACAAGGCATACTTGTAAGGAGAGATGAAAAAGGTGACGGGGGACAACATATAAATATACTGAGGAACTCTATACACTAGTGGCCAAAATTGAGGCAACACCCCCAAGATTTATGAATTTTTAGCATTTTGCCAATACCAATACAAATTTCATAAATGTTTTTTCATTTCACAGTAAAGTTTTTAAGTAGAAATAAAATCTCATATAGAAACACAATATTAGCAGGAAATTTGTTCATTTGTCAACAAATTGGACACTATTGTCACTCAGATGACTGTGGGAGAAAAGCCATTGATTTGTCCTGTTTTCATATCTAACACTAAATGTTAATACTCAGTTGGACAGCCCTCGGCCTTGATGACTGCCTGGCATCTACTTGGCATGCTATCTACCAGTTTGTGTAAATCAGATGGTGTGATGATATGAAGCCATGATTTGATGATGGCTGCAGTGAGTTCCTGCTTGTGTGAAGCCCGCTGTTTTGACACCGCTCTTTTGAGCCGAGCCCAGAGATTCTCAATAGGATTGAGATCTGGGCTGTTTCCTGGCCAATTCAATAGCTGGACATTTTTGTCCTTGAACCAAGAGAGCCATTTTTTAGCTGTATGGCATGGGGCTCCATCTTAAAATAAACGGTGTCCCTTCACCAAATACATCGTGTGCCGAAGGAATGAGTTTAGGCTGAAGGACGTCCTTGATGTACTTTTCAGCATTAACTGTTTCTTCAATTACCTGCAGCCGACCACCTGCATCTCTGGACACGCAGCCCCCTACCATAACACTCAGAGGAGGCTTCATGGTGGGTATTGTACCCTCTGGCAACCAGTCCTCTCCAGGTCGTCGTCGAACGTAGCAGACACCGTCACTGCCAAAGATGGATATGCGTGTCTCATCGCTCCGTATAACATTTCTCCATTGTTCAATGGTCCATTTACAATGTTCTTTGGTCCCTGCAGACGTTTCTGACGCTGTGAGGTTTTCAAAAATGGCTTTTTACCTGGTATTCTGGCTCTTAACCCTGCGTTTACCAGTCGTCGTCGAACCGTCCGATCAGACACTGTCACTCCGGTGTTGACAAGCTCCTTGTTGATGTTAACAGCCGTTTATTTCCTGTTATTTAGGGCGATTCTAACAATTCTTCTATCAGTCTGAGGACTTGTAGCCTTCTTCCTTTCTCTACCTGGTTTATTCTTTATCGAACCAGTCTCTTGAAACCGCTTACACACTTTGAGAACGAAAACATGTAATTGCTTACCTTCTGATGACAAACTGGCTTTAATATATAAAAACCGCATTTTAATCGCACAATATCTGTCTTACAACCCACACCCAGGTCACTATAAACCAACATAGAATACATATCGCAGAAGAGGGCGTGTGTACAAGTAAGTAGGTCAGTGAAAACTTCCATTAAATATTGGTCATGGAGAAAAACTGAAAGTGTTGCCTCAATTTTGGCCACTAGTGTATAACACAAAATATAAACAAAAAAGAAAGGAAAGAACATTTCTGCACAAAAAACGTGTCGCTCGGCAGGAAAATCCCCTTGAAATTGCGTTTTTTGAGATTTTTTTTTCCCGTTCTTTAGAAACGCTGCAAAAATACTGAAAGAATAGACATGAAACTGCTTCAAATCTGCAAGGATTCACTTTTCCTGCTTTTCCTGGTACTATCAAACATAGCGTTATTGGGAACTTGGAGCTCTATATTACAAATATGTCCACCCCCCCAGTTGAAAGAAATTAACATTTTCCTGGAGGGAAGTTTATATTTTACATTATGTCAGTTTTTGTCTATCGATGATAAAGTGCAGTTTGCAGCAATTTTTATTGTGACATATACCCAAATCATTCATGAAAATATTTCACATTCAACGCGCGTCGGGCGGGCCTGCGTGTTCTCACATGCCAGGGCTGAGTTTCAGTTCCAGTCCGACCCTGTTAATCATCTATGGTTTCCCTTCAGAGTGGAAAATGCTGAAAAATCGGAAGTTCCTGGGATCCATTTTTGAACAGAATATCAGAACCAAATCAAAACCGATGATTCATAATAGGGGTAAGTCCCAACTCTAAGGTACAAGTCTATGGCATACAGTCTGTAAAAGACGACAGAGTAGGCTGCTGTTGAGCATCGGCGGCTTCTTCTCTGATGTTCCTCGCTCATCCATGCAGTACATAGTCGGCCATTCAATTGATTGGATGTCTTATAATACCACATTTCCTCTAGGTACACAAAGTATGACGAGCGCCACTCCTCCTGGTGATAGGTTATACCCAACAGATGGGGCAGCGCCACTCCTCGTGGTGATGGGTTACACCCAACAGATGGGGGAGCGCCACTCCTCGTGGTGATGGGTTACACCCAACAGATGGGGGAGCTCCACTCCTCTTGGTGATGGGTTATACCCAACAGATGGGGGAGCGCCACTCCTTGAGGTGATAGGTTATACCCAACAGATGGGGGAGCGCCACTCCTCGTAGTGATGGGTTATACCCAACAGATGGGGGAGCGCCACTTCACGAGGTGATGGGCTGCACCCAACAGATGGGGGAGCTCCACTCCTTGTGGTGATGGGTTACACCCAACAGATGGGGGAGCTTCACTCCTTGAGGTGATGGGTTATACCCAACAGATGGGGGAGCGCCACTCCTCGTGGTGATGGGTTATACCCAACAGATGGGGGAGTGCCACTCCTCGTGGTGATGGGTTATACCCAACAGATGGGGGAGCCCCACTCCTCGTGGTGATGGGTTAAACCCAACAGATGGGGGAAGTTGCAGAATGGCTTGTTATGGTGCAAGAACAATGTGGACATTGTTTTTTTTTGTTTTTGTTTTAACTATTATGCCTTTATGTTCTTTATTTTTTTCCTACAGACCCTCCCAGCTAACTCCAAGCAAGTCCCTAATCTCAGAAGTTGAAAGGTTTGGGTTTCTTTGAGGTTTAATGCATGTGTGGAACCCCAGGGGTCTGGTTACCACAGTAATAGCAATATTACATCTGTGAGCAGGTGGGAGGTCTCCTGGTCAGGAATCCTAAGCATGCTACACCTCCTGCCCAGTCCTGGGAGGGGAAGAACTTCCCCTATATAAACTGGGGCTGAGGTGGGGTTAGAAAAGAACACAGACAGAGACAGAGACACAGTCTGGTCTGGAGTGGTTCAGCAGCAGGGAGAGCAAGATCAGGAGCTCTGTGGGAGCAGTGATAAAAGGAGTCAGAGACTGGAAGCTGTAGAGCTCGTCCTGACTGAAGAGATCTCACCGGACACGGAGTCCGAGGCTGTGGGGACTGTTCCATACCCAGCAGCAGAAACCGACCGGCAGGGGATTTCAGGTCCTCTGGCCAAGAAACCCGAAGGCACGGTCACACGCAAGGGACCAGCACCGCTGTCGTGGAGCGGAGGCTACCAGAAGGCCCCGAGTCACCGGCCATACGGGTGAGCACCACACGGTACACTCAGGGACGTGGGCTACTTTTACCCGCTTCTAGCAAGGTAGCCAGGAAGAGTACAATTAGTGGGGAGGCCTACAACTCCGCCTGGCCAGGGGAGATCCTGTCTGCTCACGGACTGACCAGGCCCCGATCGCTAGCCAGTACTCCCGGGAGGGTCTACCTTTGCCACCAGTAAAGACCCTGAACTACACCGCACCGTCTCTGAGTGGTTCCTGGTGCCTGCGTGCAATTCTACCATCCCCATCATCCACGTCCGCTGCCCTGAGGCCATACCCCTCCCGTTGGGGGTTATACTACCCACGCTGCACAACTGTACCACCGGCCTCAGCGGTCTGCCCTGCAGCGGCGGTTTCGTAACCGCATTCAACGGGTGGCGTAGTCGAGCAATATCACATCTGCCACTAAAAACATCGCCACTTAGTTTGACACCCTGGGCACGGACCGGGTCACCGCCACGAGGACTACCACCCCCAACAGATCCGGCTCCGGGTATTCCCCAAACATGGCCCAGGGGGCGCGTCAACTTTTGGCGTAGTCGACAGGATCTCGTGCCCGCAACCACCGGGTACTGCGTGCCTGAAAAAGACTGTTAAACTTACCTGTGGTGAAGATTCCAGCCATCCGTGGAGTTTTCCCGCCATCCGACGCCATCTTTTGCCTTCTTCCCGCCATCCGTGGAGTTTTCCCGCCATTGGACGCCATCTCGAGGACGCCGCGCGGAAAGAAGAGGGGCGTGGACTCCGAAAGCGCGCGAGAACTGAAGCCCCGCCTCACGTCCGGACGTTGCGTAAGGTCCTGGAAGGAGCCCAGCAGACGCCGACGTCACAGGAGCGCGACGGAAGGTCCTCAACCCTGACGATCTACTGCGGAGCCGCGGCCTACGGAAGAGGATCATCGCAAGGTAGGCCACGGTCCACTAGGGGGGAGGAGGATGTCGGATACGGAGGAGAGCTTCACTGCTACAGCCACCGCCAGCACCACCGCTGCTGCGGTCATGCCTTTCACCATGCCCTACATCCCGGGGGCAGCCTGGCTACCCCAGTACTCAGGGGAGTCCCATACCCTAAATGACTTCAGAGAAAGGCTGGATAGCCTCTTCCAGGTGTACCCCCTCACAGAAGAGCAAAAAGTGAGCATCCTGGTGGCTCAATTAACAGGGGCAGCCCAAAGGGAGGTAAAGTCCTGGCCACTTGGGAGGAGGAGGACTGTCGCAGAGATACTAGCCCGGCTGAAGGACACCTTTGATACCCGTACCTCAGCCGAGATCAAGCTTAGATTCTACGGGTGCAAGCAGCGAGCACATGAGAATATAAGGGACTATGCACTAAATCTACAAGAGGCCCTGAGAGCCGTTAAGCAGGCCGACCCTGACGGCGTGGGAAACGAAGACAAGCTGTTGACTGAACAATTTATAGAGGGTCTACATTGCAATGCCCACCGAACCCAGTTGCGAGCAATGGCCTTACAGAACCCTCATCTGGACTTTGCACAGTTCAAGGACAGAGCCATCCGGGTGCTCCGAGAACCGGCACCAGGTGGCGCTGTGACCCACAAACGCCCTGCTACCACTTACCACCAGGAGACGGCGCCCTTGTCGGCAGGGCCTGTGGGAGCTGATGCGCAGGCTTTAAACAATGACCCGGCTACAGACCTGCACCATCAGGTCCAAGAGCTAACTAAAAACGTTGCCGCGCTAACCCGAACTGTGCAGTCTTTACAGGTTTCTACTCCAGGGAAGATCCAGCTGGCATCCGGACCGGAGGATATCCCGTGGCGCCGACCAAGGAGGACCCCACCGGCCAGAGGAAGACCCAGCGACCGATACAACGAGGACGGACAACCCATCTGCCGCCGCTGCAATCAACCCGGACATATGGCAAGGTACTGTCCTTTTAAACTGGCGCAACCTGGGGTAGAGGGCCAACCCCTAGGAATAAGATCACCAGGCCCATCGAACTGGCGTGACAAATACGTGGGAGGACGTCCAGTCTTGCCTGTAGTACTGGATGGCATTCCTATGAGTGCCCTACTTGACACCGGGTCACAGGTCACCACCATCCCGTACGTGCTCTTCAAGCAGTACTGGAATGACTCGGATATAACCCGCTACCCAGACGACGACTTGAGTATCATCGCCAGCAATGGTCAGCCCGTGCCACAGATCGGATTTAAAGAGATGACCATTAAAATCGGTAAAGTCGAACTGGCAGCACAGGGACTGATCATTGTGGACATTGACAAGCGCGAGAGTCACCCAAAGATAACTCTAGGAACTAATGTGATTGAAAATTGTCTTGCGGAGGTGATTCTCATTTTACAGCAGGTTGCCAAGAACGCCAGCTCCGGCCAGCAGCGAGTGCTCCAAAAAGAGATCCGGGCACTGATGCGACGGCAACAAGTGGAACTCTCCGGTGGTGAGATTGGTAGCATGAGAATGTGTGACCCTTTCCCTATTGCCATGCCCCCGAAAAGTGAAATGATGATTTGGTGCCGGGCAGCTATTGGTCTGAGAGGTAGAGATTACCAGGCAATGGTAGAACCAGTCTACTCAGATAGTAGGCCCACCATTTTGACGGCACGGGGGGTGGTTGATGTACGCCATGGGAGGGTGCCCGTTCGCATAATAAATATCGGGAAGAGGGAAGTGTACCTGCCCCGGTATGCTACGCTAGCCAAATTGTATACCATCAACCAAAATTCTGTACAGTCCGTGGAACCCTTGCCTCCATCTCATCCAGAGGAAGGTAACGGCTCTAAACAACAAATGGAGGACTGGTGTCAGCAACTGCATTTGGGTACTGACTCCACACCCGCTCACTAAAAGCAGGGAGTCTACCGGGTGCTCCAGGAATACGAGAGAGTGTTCAGTAAACACCCGCTAGACTTCGGGCGAGTGAAGGGAGTGGAACATCACATCCCCACGGGAGACCATCCTCCCATAAAGGAGAGGTATCGTCCCGTACCCCCTGCACACTACCAACACGCCAAGGGGATGCTTAGAGACATGAAGGAGGCTGGGGTAATCAGGGATAGCTGTAGCCCCTGGGCAGCTCCACTAGTCTTGGTTAAAAAGAAAGACAACACCATGAGAATGTGTGTAGATTACCGGAAAATCAACCGTATCACACACAAAGATGCGTACCCCTTACCAAGGATAGAGGAGTCTTTGGCTGCTTTAAAATCTGCTAACTTCTTCTCCACTTTGGATCTCACTAGCGGGTACTGGCAGGTCCCTGTAGCAGAGGCGGACCGGGAGAAGACCGCATTCACCACCCCGATGGGACTTAGCGAGTTTACCTGCATGCCGTTCGGACTCTGCAACGCACCAGGAACCTTCCAACGATTAATGGAATGCTGTCTGGGACACCGGAACTTTGAGACGGTCCTGCTGTACCTGGACGATGTTATAGTTTATTCCAAAACCTACGAGGACCACCTGAAACACCTGGCGGAAGTGTTTGAAGCCCTGGCAAACTACGGTCTGAAGGTGAAACCGTCGAAGTGTCACCTGCTAAAACCAAAAGTGCAGTACCTGGGACACGTGGTGAGTGCTGACGGAGTGGCCCCCGACCCTGATAAGATCACCGCGATTAAGGAATGGCCAAGACCCTCCAGCGTAAAGGAAGTGCGGCAGTTCCTCGGGTTGGTAGGCTACTACCGAAGATTCATTCCCGGTTTCACCAAAAAGGCAGCTCCTATGCAGGACCTCCTGATAGGCCAGTCCAGGAAGGCCAAGAACCAGAAGCCGCCCTTCAGATGGGAGAAGCTGGAAGAAGAGTCCTTCCGCCAGCTGAAGATGGCCCTCACGGGGGATGAAATCCTGGCGTACCCTGATTACAGCCAGCCCTTTATCCTCTACACCGACGCAAGTAACATCGGGCTGGGAGCCGTACTGTCCCAGATCCAGCAGGGGAGAGAACGGGTAATTGCTTACGCCAGCCGAAAACTGCGACCCACCGAAAGAAACCCTGAGAATTACAGCTCATTCAAGCTAGAGTTCCTGGCAGTGGTGTGGGCAGTCACCGAACGCTTTAAGCACTACCTCGCCTCTTCCCGGTTCACCGTGTACACGGATAACAACCCGTTGACACACCTGGACACTGCAAGACTCGGTGCCCTGGAGCAGGGATGGATGGCCCGCCTGTCCAACTATGAGTTCACGATTAAATACCTGGCAGGACGCTCCAATACCAACGCGGATGCCTTGTCCAGAATGCCAAACCTACCGGACGTAGGGGAAGATCCAGAGGAACTGGAAGAAGTTGAACTCCCCGCGTTTCACCGTCATGGGACTACCCAGTATTCCCACCGTGTAAGGGGTAAGCAATCCGCTACGTTCAACCCCTTACCTCATTACAACTGGGCAGAAACGCAAGACAGTGACCCCGCCGTCCGACTGGTGAAGGAGATGCTGACTCAGCCAGATGCCCGCCTTGACCCAGACGCTCCGGAGGAGACCAAGCAACTATGGGCAGAGAAGAGTCGACTGTTCCTTTACAAGGGGAAGTTGTGCCGCAGAATGGTTAACTCCCGGACGCATGAACTGGTCTGGCAAGTAGTGGTGCCAAGAAGAGACGCGGCAATGGTACTGGAGGCATACCACGACGGAGCTGGGCACTTCGGATGGAAGAAGCTGGAGTCCCTGCTGCGCGGGCGGTTCCACTGGGTAGGCATGAGAGGAACCATCGAAAGGTGGTGCAGAGACTGTGGCCCATGCAAC